>NC_136334.1:7496327-7582603 GCF_964198595.1 Lampetra fluviatilis | reverse complement strand
AAACACGCACACACACACAGAAGCATAGTCACACATACACACAGACTCATAAACACGCACACACACAGACTCATAAGACACACATACACACAGACTCATAGACACGCACACACACAGACTCATAAGACACCCATACACACAGACTCATAGACACGCGGAATCGTGGGCACGCACACACACAGAATCATAGTCACCCATACACACAGACTCATAAACACGCACACACACAGAATCATAGTCACACATACACACAGACTCATAGACATGCACACACACAGAAGCATAGTCACACATACACACATACTCATAGACACGCACACATACACAATCATAGTCACCCATACACACAGACTCATAGACACGCACACACACAGAATCATAGTCACCCATACACACAGACTCATAAACACGCACACACACACAGAATCATAGTCACACATACACACAGACTCATAAACACGCACACACAGACTCATAAGACACACATACACACAGACTCATAGACACGCACACACACAGACTCATAAGACACCCATACACACAGACTCATAGACACGCGGAATCGTGGGCACGCACACACACAGAATCATAGTCACCCATACACACAGACTCATAAACACGCACACACACAGAATCATAGTCACCCATACACACAGACTCATAGACACGCACACACACACATAATCATTGGCACGCATACACACAGAATCACAGACACACATACACACAGAATCATAGGCACACATACACACAGAATCATAGACACACATCCAGACACACATACACAGAGAATCAGACACACATACAGACACACATACACAGAGAATCATAGACACACATACACACAGAAACATAGACACACACACATACACACATACACGCAGAAGCAAAAAACAATGATCCCGCACATTGCCTAAGCAGGCTGTTGGGGCCAGTGCACCAGGTACTCATTTTAGGCCGAGTCTACCTAAGGGGGAAGAGACCCAGGACCGGTTCAGACAATCGTCGTTGGTGTTTGCTGTGACCGTGGGCAGGAATCAACCCCGGGGGTCGGGCTCACAGCGCAGCGCGCTCACCGCTCCACTCACCGCTCCACTCACAAAAACACTCACACGCTCCACTCACAAAAACACTCACACGCACACTCGCTCTCACACTCACACGCACACTCGCTCTCACACTCACATGCACACTCACACGCACACTCGCTCTCACACTCACGCACACTCACACGCACACTCGCTCTCACACTCACACGCACACTCACACGCACACTCGCTCTCACACGCACACTCACACTCACAAAAACACTCACAATAACACTCACACGCAACACTCGCTCTCACACGCCCACTCACACGCACACTCGCTCTCACATTCACACGCACACTCACAAAAACACTCACACGCACACTCACACTCACACGCACACTCGCTCTCACATTCACACGCACACTCACACGCACACTCACACGCACACTCACAAAAACACTCACACTCACACGCACACTCACACGCACACTCGCTCTCACACGCACACTCGCTCTCACATTCACACTCACACGCACACTCACACACACACTCGCTCTCACACGCACACTCGCTCTCACATTCACACGCACACTCACACGCACACTCACACGCACACTCACAAAAACACTCACACTCACACGCACACTCACACGCACACTCGCTCTCACATTCACACGCACACTCGCTCTCACATTCACACGCACACTCACACGCACACTCACAAAAACACTCACACTCACACGCACACTCACACGCACACTCGCTCTCACATTCACACGCACACTCGCTCTCACATTCACACGCACACTCACACGCACACTCACACGCACACTCACAAAAACACTCACACGCACACTCACACGCACACTCACACGCACACTCACACGCACACTCACAAAAACACTCAAACGCACACTCACACGCACACTCACATTCACACGCACACTCACATTCACACGCACACTCGCTCTCACACTCACACGCACACTCACTCTCACACGCACACTCGCTCTCACACTCACACGCACACTCACTCTCACACGCACACTCACACGCGCACTCACTCTCACACGCACACTCACACGCACACTCACACGCACACTCACACGCACGCTCACACGCACACTCACACGCACACTCACACGCACTCGCTCTTACTCCACTCCATCGCACTCACCCGGACAAACACGAGCAGCACCTGTGTAGGCCGGCACGGCACGCGAGGAGGTGGGTGACCAGCACCCACGCCTGGCCGCCTTTGTCTCCCCAGTGGCGATGTATACTGCACACTGCACCAGGTACTCACTTGAGGCTGAGTCGACCTAGGGGAGGCCCAGTTCAGATAATCGTCACCGATGTTGTCCGTGAGCCATCCGGGTGGTCGGGTTCATAGAGCAGCGCGCTCGCCACGAATTTACACACACACACGCTAGACAAAGATAAAGATCCCCCATATAGCCTTATCAAACTGTAGGGGCAAGTGCTGTTAGCGAGCACCTATGAAGGCCGCAACGGTACACGAGGCGGTGGGTGGCCAGCACCACGCCCGACCGCCTTTGTCTCCCTAGAGGCTGAGTGGACTTAGGGGAGGCCCAGGACCGGTTCAGATAATCGTCACCGGTGTTGGCCGTGAGCGGGAATCAAACCCGGGTCGCCAGGTTCGTAGCGCAGCGCTAACCGCTACACCACCGCTCCCCGCACACACACAGACACACGTGCTAACACACACACACGTGCTAACACACACACAGACACACGTGCTAACACACACACACGTGCTAACACACACACAGACACACGTGCTAACACACACACACGTGCTAACACACACACAGACACGTGCTAACACACACACACACGCACACGTGCTAACACACACACAGACACGTGCTAACACACACACACGCACACGTGCTAACACACACACACGCACGTGCTAACACACACACACACACGTGCTAACACACACACACACACGTGCTAACACACACACACACACGTGCTAACACACACACACACACGTGCTAACACACACACACGTGCTAACACACACACACGCACGTGCTAACACACACACACGCACGTGCTAACACACACACACGCACGTGCTAACACACACACACACGTGCTAACACACACACACACGTGCTAACACAAACACACGTGCTAACACACACACACACGTGCTAACACACACACACACGTGCTAACACACACACGCACGTGCTAACACACACACACACGTGCTAACACACACACACACGTGCTAACACACACACACACGTGCTAACACACACACACGCACGTGCTAACACACACAAACACGTGCTAACACACACACACACGTGCTAACACACACACACGTGCTAACACACACACACGCACGTGCTAACACACACACACGTGCTAACACACACACACACACGTGCTAACACACACACACACGTGCTAACACACACACACACACGTGCTAACACACACACACACACGTGCTAACACACACACACATGCTAACACACACACACGCACGTGCTAACACACACACACACACGTGCTAACACACACACACACACGTGCTAACACACACACACGTGCTAACACACACACACGCACGTGCTAACACACACACACACGTGCTAACACACACACACGTGCTAACACACACACACACATGCTAACACACACACACACGTGCTAACACACACACACACACGTGCTAACACACACACACACGTGCTAACACACACACACGTGCTAACACACACACACGCACGTGCTAACACACACACACACGTGCTAACACACACACACGCACGTGCTAACACACACACACGTGCTAACACACACACACGTGCTAACACACACACACACGTGCTAACACACACACACGCACGTGCTAACACACACACACGTGCTAACACACACACACGTGCTAACACACACACACACGTGCTAACACACACACACGTGCTAACACACACACACACGTGCTAACACACACACACGCACGTGCTAACACACACACACGTGCTAACACACACACACGTGCTAACACACACACACACACGTGCTAACACACACACACGTGCTAACACACACACACGTGCTAACACACACACACGCACGTGCTAACACACACACACACGTGCTAACACACACACACACGTGCTAACACACACACACACGTGCTAACACAAACACACGTGCTAACACACACACACACGTGCTAACACACACACACACGTGCTAACACACACACACACGTGCTAACACACACACACGCACGTGCTAACACACACACACACGTGCTAACACACACACACACGTGCTAACACACACACGCACGTGCTAACACACACACACACACGTGCTAACACACACACACGCACGTGCTAACACACACACACACGTGCTAACACACACACACACGTGCTAACACACACACACACGTGCTAACACACACACACACACACACGTGCTAACAGACACACACACGTGCTAACACACACACACACACACGTGCTAACACACACACGCACGTGCTAACACACACACACAGGTGCTAACACACACACACACGCGTGCTAACACACACACACACGTGCTAACACACACACGCACGTGCTAACACACACACGCACGTGCTAACACACACACACACACGTGCTAACACACACACACACACGTGCTAACACACACACGCACGTGCTAACACACACACACAGGTGCTAACACACACACACACACGTGCTAACACACACACGCACGTGCTAACACACACACACACACGTGCTAACACACACACACGCACGTGCTAACACACACACACACGTGCTAACACACACACGCACGTGCTAACACACACACACACACGTGCTAACACACACACACGCACGTGCTAACACACACACACACGTGCTAACACACACACACACGTGCTAACACACAAACACACGTGCTAACACACACACACACGTGCTAACACACACACACACGTGCTAACACACACACGCACGTGCTAACACACACACACACGTGCTAACACACACACACACGTGCTAACACACACACACACGTGCTAACACACACACACACGTGCTAACACACACACACACACGTGCTAACACACACACACACGTGCTAACACACACACACGTGCTAACACACACACACACGTGCTAACACACACACACACGTGCTAACACACACACACACGTGCTAACACACACACACACGTGCTAACACACACACACACGTGCTAACACACAAACACACGTGCTAACACACACACACACGTGCTAACACACACACACACACGTGCTAACACACACACACACGTGCTAACACACACACACGTGCTAACACACACACACACGTGCTAACACACACACACACGTGCTAACACACACACACGTGCTAACACAAACACACGTGCTAACACACACACACACGTGCTAACACACACGCACGTGCTAACACACACACACGTGCTAACACACACACACGCACGTGCTAACACACACACACACGTGCTAACACACACACACACACGTGCTAACACACACAGACACACACGTGCCAACACACACAGACACACACGTGCTAACACACACACACGTGCTAACACACACACACACGTGCTAACACACACACACACACGTGCTAACACACACACACACACGTGCTAACACACACAGACACACACGTGCCAACACACACAGACACACACGTGCTAACACACACACACGTGCTAACACACACACACGTGCTAACACACACGTGCTAACACACACACACACGTGCTAACACACACGCACGTGCTAACACACACACACGTGCTAACACACACACACGTGCTAACACACACACACGTGCTAACACACACGTGCTAACAGACACACACACGTGCTAACACACACACACGTGCTAACACACACACACACGTGCTAACACACACACACACGTGCTAACAGACACACACACGTGCTAACAGACACACACACGTGCTAACACACACACACACGTGCTAACACACACACACGTGCTAACACACACACACACGTGCTAACACACACACACGCACGTGCTAACACACACACACACACACGTGCTAACACACACACACGTGCTAACACACACGTGCTAACACACACACACGTGCTAACAGACACACACACGTGCTAACACACACACACACACGTGCTAACACACACACACACGTGCTAACACACACACACACGTGCTAACACACACACACACGTGCTAACACACACACACGTGCTAACACACACACAAACACACACGTGCTAACACACACACACGTGCTAACACACACACAAACACACGTGCTAACACACACACACACACGTGCTAACACACACACACACACGTGCTAACACACACACACACGTGCTAACACAAACACACGTGCTAACACACACACACACGTGCTAACACACACACACACGTGCTAACACACACACACACGTGCTAACACACACACACGCACGTGCTAACACACACACACACGTGCTAACACACACACACACACGTGCTAACACACACACACGTGCTAACACACACACACGCACGTGCTAACACACACACACGTGCTAACACACACACACGTGCTAACACACACACACGCACGTGCTAACACACACACACGTGCTAACACACACACACGTGCTAACACACACACACGCACGTGCTAACACACACACACGTGCTAACACACACACACGCACGTGCTAACACACACACACACGTGCTAACACACACACACACGTGCTAACACACACACACACGTGCTAACACACACACACGTGCTAACACACACACACGCACGTGCTAACACACACACACGCACGTGCTAACACACACACACGTGCTAACACACACACACGCACGTGCTAACACACACACACGCACGTGCTAACACACACACACACACGTGCTAACACACACACACGCACGTGCTAACACACACACACGCACGTGCTAACACACACACACGTGCTAACACACACACACACACGTGCTAACACACAAACACACGTGCTAACACACACACACACACGTGCTAACACACACACGCACGTGCTAACACACACACACACACGTGCTAACACACACACACGCACGTGCTAACACACACACACACGTGCTAACACACACACACACGTGCTAACACACACACACACACGTGCTAACACACACACACGCACGTGCTAACACACACACACACGTGCTAACACACAAACACACGTGCTAACACACACACACACGTGCTAACACACACACACACGTGCTAACACACACACACACGTGCTAACACACACACACACACGTGCTAACACACACACACGCACGTGCTAACACACACACACACACACGTGCTAACACACACACACGTGCTAACACACACACACACGTGCTAACACACACACACACGTGCTAACACACACACACACGTGCTAACACACACACACGCACGTGCTAACACACACACACGTGCTAACACACACACACACGTGCTAACACAAACACACGTGCTAACACACACACACACACGTGCTAACACACACACACACACGTGCTAACACACACACACGCACGTGCTAACACACACACACGTGCTAACACACACACACACGTGCTAACACAAACACACGTGCTAACACACACACACACACGTGCTAACACACACACACACGTGCTAACACACACACACGTGCTAACACACACACACGCACGTGCTAACACACACACACGTGCTAACACACACACACGCACGTGCTAACACACACACACACGTGCTAACACACACACACACACGTGCTAACACACACACACACACGTGCTAACACACACAGACACACACGTGCCAACACACACAGACACACACGTGCTAACACACACACACGTGCTAACACACAGACACACACGTGCTAACACACAGACACACACGTGCTAACACACGTGCTAACACACACACACACGTGCTAACACACACGTACTAACACACACACGTGCTAACACACACGCACGCAGTTTGTGGGATCGCCAAGCAGACAATCATATTTCAAAACTCTGACCGCTTGCGACACACAACGGCAACTTTCCACTTGCGACAAAACGCTGGTGGGGGGGGGGCGATCCCATTGTAGACCCCCTTTCCAGGGATACGCATGGACCCCCACCACCACCACCACCCCCCCTTCCTCCACACGATCTCTTCCCCAATTCGCTGCCGCTCCGTGCTTAGAATGTCAAATTTTTTGGTAATTTGTTATTTTATTTCTCTCCTGATGACGATTGCTTGTGTCGCGATCGAAACGTCGTAGTTTTGTTGTTGTTATTTTTTGTTGATTTTCTTTGAACCTATCTACGCGACTTTAGCGAAAGCCCCAATCAATTTGTATTTGTTTTGTAACCAGGTAAAGGCCCTCCTCCACAGACCTGTCACGGGCGACGCTGCACTCACGAACGATAATCATCTCGATTTGAAGCTTTCGTGACTGCAAGGATTCATATTCTTAGGTTGTTTCGGTAAAGTCACGTAGGTAAAACATTAAAATTAATAAAAGTAAAATAAAATAAAAATAAAAATCACGACGTTTCGGAGGCAACACAAGCCTCCCCGTCTTCAGGTGGAACCGTCACAGCCACGACAGCTGTATCAAGTAAATGAGAGATTGCAGGAGCTACCACTCCGTTTATATAAAAAGTGTGCTGCACTTGCCCCTCCCCCCCCTCTCCAACCATTATATAAACGGAGTGGTAGCTCCTGCAATCTCTCATTTACTTGATACAGCTGTCGTGGCTGTGACGGTTCCACCTGAAGACGGAGGCTTGTGTTGCCTCCGAAACGTCGTGATTTTTATTTTTATTTTACTTTTATTAATTTTAATGTTTTACTACGTGACTTTACAGAAAAAACCTAAGAATAGGAGAATCATCTCGCCAAAGAGGATCGGCTCCTCGTCGTCGTCGTCATCGCCATCATCACCGCGTGCCAATGCATAGCAGCAGCCAAAGTTGCCCCAAACGCGTTGATGTCTCCTTCTTAATGTGGTGGTGGAGGAGGAGGAAGGGGGGGGGGGACCGGAGGAGTCGGAGACAAAATCCACGCGACCACGGGGAGAGAGACCCAAAGACTCCAAATGTACAGCAGCAGGCGTCAGGGTCGGGATCGAACCCACGACCTCCTGTAGACCAGGCGAGGTAGTCAACATCATCACCATGGTGATGATGATAGAATCAGACACACATACACAATCATAGACAGACATACACAATCATAGACACACAGAATCATAGACACACATACACACACAATCATTGACACATACATAATCATAGGCACATTCAGAATTATAGACACATACACACAGAATCATAGACACACATAATTATAGACCTACGTACACACAGAATCAGACACATACAGAATCATAGACACAAACACCGAGAATCATACACACACACATAATCATAGAAACACATACACACACAATCATAGACACAAATACACAGAATAATAGACACACAGAATCATAGACACACACACAGAATCATACACACACATACATCGACTTCAGCTCTGGGTGACGATTATCTGAAACAGTTCTGGTGCCTCCCCTAGGTCGACTCGTCACTGGGGAGACAAAGGCGGCCGGGCGTGGCGTTCGCCACCCACCCCCTCGTGTGCCGTGCCGGCCTTCATAGGTGCTGCTACTCGCTAACAGCACTTGCCCCTACGGTCTGTTGTGCTTTGTTCTTCTTAAATGTCACGATATAAACGTTACACAGATCTCTCTGTATGGCTGTTGTTGTTGTTGTTTGTGTGTCGGTCGTGCAGTAAACAAAACAACGTTGGAACCGTCCCATTAACGTTGTCGCTTAGGGCTCAGATCGGACTCTATCCCACCCGTATCTCCCACCCGTATCTCCCACACACCTTTCTCTACCACCTGCATCTCCCACCCGTGTCTCCCACCCACCGTACCTCCCAAGAGCATCTCCCACGTGTTACAGCCACGCACCTGCATCTCTCACCCGCATCTCCCACCCGCATCTCCCACATGAATCTCCCACCCGCATCTCTCACCCGCATCTCCCACCCGCACCTCCCACGTGAATTTCTCACCAGCATCTCCCACCCGCATCTCCCACCCGCACCTCCCACGTGAATCTCTCACCCGCATCTCTCACCCGCATCTCCCACCCGCACCTCCCACGTGAATTTCTCACCAGCATCTCCCACCCGCATCTCCCACCCGCATCTCCCACCCGCATCTCCCACATGAATCTCCCACCCGTGTCTCCCACCTGCATCTCCCACCCGCACCTCCCACGTGAATCTCTCACCCGCATCTCCCACCCGTGTCTCCCACCCGCATCTCTCACCCGCATCTCCCACCCGCGTCTCCCACGTGAATTTCTCACCCGCGTCTCCCACTCACCTGTCCGAAGCTCCTCCCCCCTCGTCACGTGCCGAGCCCGCTCCACGTGTGGGGGCAGGATGATGGTTGTCACTGCTGCTGATGCTGATACTGCTGCTGCTGATGCTGCTGCTGCTACTGCTGCTGCTGATGCTACTACTGCTGCTGATACTGATACTGCTGCTGGTACTGCTGCTACTGCTGCTGGTACTGCTACTACTGCTGCTGCTGCTGGTGCTGGTACTGCTGCTACTGCTGCTCCCCGCGTGATGGCAGCAGTGTCGGAGTCTGGGATGTGGAGCGAGGTTCGCGGGGGGGGCGGGAGGGATGGCGGTGGGAGGAGGATGGGGGGTTGGGGGGAGTTTGTGAGCTGGGGAGAGGGGCGTAGTTGTTCGCCGGGCGAAACCGATATCAGATATCGGTTACCGGTTCGGAGCATTCACGAACCGGTAACCGATTCCGTTGCAATTTTGGCAATGGTTGCACCGATTGAAACCCACCCCCACCCCCACCCCTCCCCCTCCCCCATTGTCTCAAATACCGCGCTGGGAGCTGGAATCGAACCGGTGGCCTCTGCGGATCGAGAGTCAAATGTAGTTCTCCCTGACGACGGTTGCTCGTGTTGCGACCGAAACGTCGTACTCGAGTATTTAAGTTATTTTCTCTTTCTACGAGACTTTACCGAAAGAACCAGTCACGGAAGCTTCAAACCAAGTTTGAGCATTAACCGGTTTTCCCTAGCGGTTACCGGTTATTAAAAAGCCATCGAGAAGTCTGCGTGTTCATCAATGCCGTCCACTGTGCGCGGGGCCTTACAATTAATTACACACAAAAAAACACAACGGGCGACGTTTCGGGCAATGGCCCTCCTATAGAGCCCCATGCATAAAACAGCGTAGCCCCCAATTGGGGACGGAGCGAACTTTTGAGAATTACATTTTTTTTAAAGTGTCAAAAATAACAAATAAAAATAACAACTCCTTGGTTCTGTCGGTAAAGTCACGTGGGTATAAAATTTAATATTTTAAATTACGAAAGTTTAAAATCAAGCAAGAATAGGGGCGTTTCACCCTTTGTAGCAATGAAGCAGGAGTTATGTTAAGATTTTAAATTTCGATTTAAAGCTTCTTTCGTGACTGCAGGGATTCATCTTCTTGGTTCTTTCGGTAAAGTCACGTAGAAGGGAAATAACCCAGCTTAAATATACGCTCCAAGCCCTGGGGTGTTTCATTCAGACGCTGTCATCCCGACAGACCTGTTCTTCACCTGAGGACGGCTGCTTGTGTTGTGGCCGAAACGTCGTGAGAATTATTTTATTTTTTATTATTTCTCTTCTACGTGACTTTACCGAAAGAACCAAGAAGATGAATCCCTGCAGTCACGAAAGCTTTAAATCGAAATCTTAGCACAACTCCGGTTTTATTGCCGAGAAAGGGTAAAACGACCCTATTCTTATTTGCTAATACTTCGTGACACGAGCAAAACAAAACGGGTCCCGCGTGTGACATTAAAAAAAATGTTGACTCGTCCAGCGATGCCTCTCGTGGGGAGGGGACGAGATGGGGGGGGGCCCTCTCACCTGGCTCAGGCCCAAGCCTCGGGGCGTTGCGACAGGGAGGACGCGCTCTGACGTCACCCGTCAGCGGCTGACGTTGGGCAATGGACACTGTCCTCATCGTCGTCGTCGTCATCGTCAGCACCACCACGGCATTGTCACCAGTCCCGTCGTGTTCAACATCCTCACTCAGACCACTGCGAACATCGTCCCGTCTCGCAGAGACCCATAGACTCACAGAGACCCACAGAGACCCATAGACTCACAGAGACCAATAGACTCATAGAGACCCATAGACGCACAGAGACCCATAGACTCACAAAGACCCATAGACTCACAGAGACCCATAGACTCACAGAGACCCACAGAGACCCATAGACTCACAGAGAGACCCATCGACTCGCAGAGACCCACAGAGACCTATAGACTCACAGAGCACCATACAGCAACGCACACACTTAGTCCAAAGAAGACCCATAGACTCACAGAGACCCATATACTCACAGAGACCCACAGAAACCCATAGACTCACAGAGACCCATAGACTCACAGAGACCCATAGACTCGCAGAGACCCATAGACTCACAGAGACCCATAGACTCACAGAGATCCATAGACTCACAGAGACCCACAGAGACCCATAGACTCACACAGACTCACATAGACCCATAGACTCACACAGAGACCCAGACTCACACAGATACCCATAGACTCACACAGAGACCCATATACTCACACAGAGACCCATAGACTCACATATACCCACAGAGACCCATAGACTCACACAGAGACCCATAAACTCACACAGAGACCCATAGACTCACACATAGACCCATAGACTCACACAGAGACCCATAGACTCACACAGAGACCCATAGACTCACATATACCCACAGAGACCCATAGACTCACACAGAGACCCATAAACTCACACAGAGACCCATAGACTCACACATAGACCCATAGACTCACACAGAGACCCATAGACTCACATATACCCACAGAGACCCATAGACTCACACAGATACCTCTACACTCACACACAGTGACCCATAGACTCGCACGGAAACCCATAGACGGGCATAGACGCAGGCTGACCCTACAACCCCCGATATAGCACGGCTGGTGGCTACGTCCGGTGCGAAAGAAGTTCAACACACACGTGCATGGAACCCGTCGCCCATCGTGACATTCAGCCGGCGAATGTGTCGAGATAAACGATGGAGGGCGAGACGAGACGGGGAACGGATGGAGGAGACGCAGACCCCTCGCCACAGACTCGCACGCACCCCACAATGCACCCCGCTCTGCCTGGAGCTCAGAAGCTAAGCAGGGCCGAGCCTGGTTAGTAGTTGGATGGGTAACTCCCCGCCCCCCGCCCCCCCCGGGGCTTGCCAGGCCCTCACCAGGTGAGTTGCGTGGTGCATGCGGGGTGAGCGATGGCGATCGTGATGACCGTCGAAGAAACGGCATCACAACATCATCATGACGTCACAAACGCCACGTCACGATGACGCATTACATGACATCACAACACCCCCCCCAACATCGCATCACAACACATTTCATCACATCATGACGTCACAAGCACCACGTGACGATGACGCATTACATGACATCACAACACACCCCCCCACCCCAACAAGACATTTTATCACAACACCACGTGCCTCTCTCGTATTAGTTTATTGGCGAAATAAAAACAACCACCTCCACCTGTAGCCACGGCATCAATTTGACTCGGTGGAGCCGTGTGAAGAAAGCGACCCCGGATCGACGCTCCTCCACCACCTCCACCACCCACCACCACCTCCACCACCACCTCCACCACCACCACCACCTCCTCCACCACCTCCACCACCACCACCACCTCCAACTCCACCGCCGCCACCGCCACCGCCACCGCCACCGCCACCGCCACCACCAACCACCAACCACCACCACCCCCTCCACCATCCACCACCACCACCACCACCTCCACCTCCACCACCACCACCAACCACGCGTGGCTCTCGGGCCACGCGGTAGCGTCACGAGCCCTCCACCACCCGACGAGGTGGCGGTCGACGCGGCCGATCGAGCTCCCTCTTCCTCCTCCTCGTCGTCGTCGTCGGAGGTGGCTCGGGGTCTCCTCGCGACTCGCCGAGTTGGACATCAGAGCGAGGGGCGAGGGGGTAACACCGCTCCCCCACACGAGCCCGCTCCGTCACGAGCTCCGCCACCCACAACACTCAACCCCGCAGGCCACCCGGCCAGCGGACAGCAAGATCGTTACCCCGGTAACCAGCGAGACCCCGTTACCCCGGCAACCAGCAAGACCCCTTTAGCCAGCGAGACACCATTACCCCGGTAAACAGCGAGACCCAGTTACCCAGCAGACAGCGAGATCCCGTTGCCCAGCAACAAGTGAGACCCCGTTACCCCAGCAACCAGCGAGACCGTTACCCCGGTAACCAGCAAAACCGTTATCCCGGCAACTAGCGAGACCCCGTTACCCCGGCAACCAGCAAGACCCCTTTAGCCAGCGAGACACCGTTACCTCGGTAAACAGCGAGACCCAGTTACCCAGCAGACAGCGAGATCCCGTTGCCCAGCAACAATTGAGACCCCGTTACCCCAGCAACCAGCGAGACCGTTACCACGGTAACCAGCAAAACCGTTATCCCGGCAACTAGCGAGACCCCGTTACCCTGGCAACCAGCGAGACCCTGATAGCCAGCGAGACCCCGCTACCTAGCAACCAGCGAGACTCCGAACCCAGCAACCAGTGAAACCCCGTTACCTAGCAACCAGCGAGACTCTGAACCCAGCAACACTCCGTTACCTAGCAACCAGCGAAACCCCGTTACCTAGCAACCAGTGAAACCCCGTTACCCAGCAACCGGCGAGACTCCATTACCGCGTGTGGTTACTCGGTCGAGGCGGACGTGTGACGTTGTACTGTACCCCCTATGCTCCCCCCCCCCGCACTCACCCCCAGTCCCAGGAGCCCCCCTCACTGAACAGATCTGGGGAGAGACCCCCACCCTCCCCCGGCGGGGTGTGACGTGGGGTGTGACGCGGGGTGTGACATGGGGTGTGACATGGGGTGTGACGTGGGGTGTGACGTGGGGTGTGACGTGGGGTGTGACGTGGGGTGTGGTGTGGCTGGCTGTGCTGTGGAGTGGTGTGACGGAGGGTGTGACGTGGGGTGTGACGCGGAGTGTGACGTGGGGTGTGACGTGGGGTGTGACGTGGGGTGGCCACGATCCCCCCCCACCAGAGTTGAGTGGCTAACGGCGTCGACTGGCAGCGTGGGATGTCTGTCCCATCAACATCACCACCATCAACATCACCACCATCAACATCACCACCATCAACATCACCACCATCAACATCACCACCATCATTATAACCGTTACCACCACCAGCAGCAGCACCACCATCACAACCACCATCACTGTCACCACCTACAACATCCCCACTACCGTCCCCACCTCCATCGCCGTTTTCAACACAATCATGACCACCATCATTATAACCGTCACCATCATCATCACCACAACTTCCACTATAACCATCACCACCTTCACCACCATCGCCACCATCACCACCATCAGCTGCTGCAGGGCCACTGTGGTTCCATCTGCCGGCGTGGCTCATGTCACTTGGAAAAAGTTCTGCTGACAATTCCACATCACCACCACCACCACCACCATCGTCGCCATCATCATCGCCATCGTTGCAGCCCCCGGCAGCAGGGCCGGCTCCAGCGGACGCGACGTCCAGGGGGGTCCGGGGGTGGTGGTAGCCCTGCCCCCCCCCTCTCCGCCCGCACCACGACGAGAGCCTGCGACGAGGTGACGAGAGCCTGCGACGAGGTGACGAGAGCGATGACGAAGAGGTCGATGGAGATGAAAAGAAGAGGGAGGCCTGATGCAGGCTGAGCACTGATGCAGCGTCCTCCTCCACCTCCTCCTCAATCTCCTCCTCCACCTCCACCTCCTCCTCCACCTCCTCAACCATCGCCTCGACCTCGTCAGACGGCGCCCCCCACGTCCACACCTCCTCCTCCTCCTCCTGGCCCGGGGTCAAGCGGTGGAGGTCACGAGGTGACACCTGCTGTGGGTGAGAGGGGCGGGGTGTCACGTGGCTGATGGGGGTCAACATCGGTATGATGACGATGACAACGACGACGACGATGATGACGACGATGAACAATTATTAGGCATCGCACAGAGAACTCACGAGACTCGCGGAGAGACTGAGTTGTGATTCATCTGGATAAGTACAAAGACAAAGATGCCCCCTACCTATATAGTCTCAACAGACTGTTGGGGCAAGTGCTGTTAGCGAGGGGGTGGGGTGGCCGGCACAAGTCCCGCTCGGCCGCCTTTGTAACCCCAGTGCTGATGCTTTCACATCACACCAGGGAATCGAATTGGGGTCGCCGGGTTTGTAGCGGCAGTGAGTTAACCACCGTGCCACCGCTCCCCACACAGACACACCACGTGGTGGCTACGGCTGCCACCTGTTGGCATGGTCTGATATAGAAACATTGCACGTGGTATGGATGAAAGTGTGTGGTGTGTGTGTTGTATGATGCTGTATGTGGTGTGTGTTGTATGATGGTGTTTGTGGTGTGTATGGTATCATGGTGTGTGTGGTGTGTGTTGTATGATGGTGTTTGTGGTGTGTATTGTATGCATTGTATGATGGTGTGTGTTGCATGATGGTGTTTGTGGTGTGTATGGTATGATGGTGTGTGGTGTGTGTGGTATGCATTGTATGATGGTGTTTGTTGTATGATGGTGTGTGTGGTGTGTGTTGTATGATGGTGTTTGTGGTGTGTATTGTATGCATTGTATGATGGTGTGTGTTGCATGATGGTGTCTGTGGTGTTTATGGTATGATGGTGTGTGTGGTGTGTGTGGTATGCATTGTATGATGGTGTGTGTGGTATGATGGTGTGTGTGGTATGATGGTGTCTGTGGTGTGTGCTGTATGATGGTGTGTGCGGTGTGCATTATGAGAATCCCCTTGTTGTTTTGCAAGGCACAACAACAACAACAACAGTCCACCCCAAGTCAACAACACGCAGCTTCCTCAATGAAACCCCGCACCTGAGCGAGCCGCTTCACGATGGCGAGCACGGTGAGTCCGCGGGAGAGAGGCTGCGTGCACCACAGGTGGGAAGCCACGAAGCTCGTACGGTGGGGGGCTCTGTGTGGGCGAGAGGGGGGCTAGGAGTGGTGGGGGGCGGAGGGGGGGTAGAGAAAATTTATGTCGGAGCGGTGATGGCGGAGTGGTGAAAACTAAAAAAAACGTAAATTTATTTGACCAGGTAAGGCCCACTGAGCTACAATGTAGCTCTTGTTCTTCTTGAGAAACGACCTGGCAACACATGACAGCTCAACGAGGTGGCTTATCATGTGGACATTTATAGCAGCCAACTACTCTCAACAGATGTTGATTCTAAATGCGGAGGCCCACCCTGCACAACAACAACCCAACGTGACCTGGCTTTTGGGCCCACTCTGTACAACAACAACCCAATGTGACCTGACTTCTGGCCCACCGTCTACAACAACAACCCAATGTGACCTGGATTTGGGCCCACCCTGAACAACAACAACAACAACCCAATGTGACCTGGCTTTTGGGCCCACCCTGTACAACAACAACCCAATGTGACCTGACTTCTGGCCCACCCTGTACAACAACAACAACAACCCAACGTGTTCTGGCTTTGGGCCCACCCTGTACAACAACAACAACCCAACGTGCCCTGACTTCTGGCCCACCCTGCAGGACCCTCACCTGCAGGCCGAAGATGAACGTTCGCCCCACAAAGAACTGTTCGGTGGCGCAGCACAGCAGGGCCCAGGGCTCCCCCATGGGCCCGCGGCCACCGGCCCCCTCCCCGTGATCTCCCTCCCCTCTCCACACGCTCATCACCGCCCTGCAGAACAAAGACGAAGATTACACACCCACCGTGTAGCAGAGGTCGCAAACGGGTTTTGATTCCTTACCCGTAACCGGCCGCACCAGGGTCACAAACGGGTACCCGTACCCGGCCGGGTATCGGGTAGGGTACGGGTATCGGGTACCCGGTTGCGACCTCTGCCGTGTAGCCTTCGACAGACTGTTGGGGCAAGCGCTGTTCGCGAGCCGTGGCCGGCACGGCTCACGAGGGGGGGGGGGGGTGGCACGGCAAGCACCGAGCACGGCAACCTTTGTCTCCCCAGCGCTGACGTTCACACGTCGCACCGGGTACTCGTACCAAGGTCGAGTCGGACTGGGGCAGCGTTTGTCGCTCGCTTTCAGAGGGGCGGGCGGCCCACCTTCGCCGATGAGACATCGTCGGCCGTGAGGAGGGCCGCCGCACAATTGGGAACCATTGGGGGTTTGACAGCACGGCGGCGATGACGACGACGATGGGAGGTCTTGTCACTTACTGCGTGATTGTCAGGGGCCGCAGGTTTAGGGGCCGCACTACAGGCAACCAGGGTCCGCCAGTGGCCCGCGGGCCTTGCAATGAAGAACGCTGTGCCGGGGGAGGGCCAGGGCCGATTGAGATCATGGACAACGGTGTCGGAGGCCACGAGCGGGGTAATCGAACGCGGGTCGACGGGTTCGTACGTAGCGGCGCAGCGCGCGCTAACCACTGCGCCACCGCTCCCCCCACGAGCACGACAAGCCACGTTCATCACCACGCACAGCAGAGTCCGTAAACGCCGCCTGCTACTCCCATATCCGTCCATCCACATAAAACACCCACACACACACGCACACGAGTATTCCTTTACAGCAAGGCTGTAGCCATGGAGTCAACTTTGGGGGGGAGCAAATCTTCCAGGGGGTCTGGGGGTCCCCCCCCCCCAAGAAAAAAAAAAATCTAAATTGGAAAACTAATTTCCTGCCTAAAATATTTAAAAATTCACTATCACATGGGATGGACTTTTATTTAATTTTAACAATAATGTCTGATAGTGTGTATTGTATTATATTGCTGTTTTTTTCTTTTTTTAGCTTTTCTTGTTTCATTGTATGTAATGGCAGAGATTAAGGATTAATAAAGTGCAACCATAACTACGATCATATAAACAGAAATATATTTTTACAACAATATATTGGGGGGGACATTTTGAGCATATCTGAATATTGGGGGGGGGGGGGGTGTCCTCCCCAATATTTATCATAATCACGGCTTTGCTTTACACACGGCATTCAATCTGGGAGTGCATCATATCGGCAGCATTGGTTCGGCACAGAGCAACTGGACCGCACCGCACATCACCGGCATTGGGTCCAGCCGAGCCCGACTCTTGCTGATGAGACACTGGATGTCAAAGGCGGTCCAGAGTTTGATTGTACCGAATCGCTGCTGCTGCTGCTGAAGTGATGCACTTGCGTTAGACCGTGCCGCTGATGGGATGGGTGAAGAATAAAAACGCTTGCATTGTTCATGTGCGGAGATGGAAATACGTGAAACAAAATAATGGTCCGTTCGTTTGTTTTGCTAGAAGATTATGCGAGTGATTGTGTGTGTGTGCGTGTGTGCGTGTGATCTCACCGTCTAAAAGTGGGTGCTGGGCCTCCCATGAACTCATCCAGGCAGGGGCCAAACACCGTGATGGAGGCTAGAGGTCGCGGGGTGACCTCCCGCCCCCCACCACCCCCACCACCACCACCACCACCCGCCCCGTGGCCGGTGGGCCCCTCCCCGGCGGGCCCCAACACCGCCACCGTCACCCGCAAGCGGTAGCGCCACCGCACCCCGGCCGGTCCGCACCGCACACACTCCAACCTGCACGTACACAGAGCGCGCGGTATTAACCAGGGTGGCCGCGTGGGCTCGAACCGACAGTTAGAAAAAGCCCCTGCGGTCAAAGCGTGTCGGTGATCTCGTGGGAAAATTATGAATCGAGGCATCGGTGCCTGCATCTACACGTTGACAGCCCGGTGGTGGAAATTCCACACTGCTATGGCCGGACAAATCGCCGTTCATCGTCCTACCCAACATAGTGGGGGTACTGCACTCAGTTTATCTACCCCGCACAGGACGGGGATGATGATTGGCGAACTTCCAACCGTCCTCGTGCGAGCCACGCGCTCCGTCACCGCGTGCCGACACCGCAAGGGGGCGGACGCGAGTCGCCTTCCGTCGACGGCTCCCCACGTGGCCCCACCTGTTGTCCTGAGGTCACGTGGGCCGAGCGCGTGCAGGCTTTGTGAGGTCACGCAAAGGGTAACGCCCCCTCCCCCCTCTAAAGAAGCTGTAGGGGGCAGGTGCTGTTAGCGGTCAGCAAAGCGACCTATGAAGGCCGGCACGGCACACGAGGTGGTGGTGGTGTAGCCCAACCCTATAGTAGTGTAGCCTATGCCACACTACTATACACACACCGCAGCAGGTACTAGTTTGAGGCTGAGTCGACCTTGGGGAGGCCCAGGACCGGTTAGGATTTTCGCTCTCGCTGCTATTGATCGTGAACGGGAATCGAACTTGGGTCGCCGGGATCGTAGCCGCAGTGCGCTAACCGCTGCGCCACCGCTCCCCCTACAGCCGCACAGTGCTGGCTACTGCTGCCATCTATTGGCGAGGCCTGATACAGAAGCAGTGCAAATGGTACGGATGGTGGTGTGCGTGGTGTGCATTGTATCATGGTGTGTATGGTGTGTAGTGTTTAGTGTGTATAGTATGATGGTGTGTGTGTGTTTAGTGTGTTGTGTAATGTATGATGGTGTGTATGGTATGGTGGTGTGGTATTGTATGATGGATTGTATGGTGGCGTGTGTGGTGTATTTCGATGCGAGTGTGGTGAGTGAGGTGAGTGGTGTGAGGTGAGTGGGGTGAGGTGAGTGTGGTGAGTGGAGTGAGGTGAGTGGGGTGAGGTGAGTGGGGTGAGTGGAGTGAGGTGAGTGGGGTGAGGTGAGTGGGGTGAGTGGAGTGAGGTGAGTGGGGTGAGTGTGGTGAGTGTGGTGAGGTGAGTGGTGATTGGGGTGAGGTGAGTGGTAAGTGTGGCGAGTGTGGTGAGTGAGGTGAGTGGGGTGAGGTGAGTGGGGTGAGTGGTGAGTGGTGAGTGTGGTGAGTGTGGTGAGTGAGGTGAGTGTGGTGAGTGAGTGTGGTGAGAGTGGTGAGTGTGGTGAGGTGAGTGTGGTGAGGTGAGTGGTGATTGGGGCGAGGTGAGTGGTGAGTGTGGTGAGTGGTGAGTGTGGTGAGTGAGGTGAGTGTGGTGAGTGAGTGTGGTGAGTGGTGAGTGAGTGTGGTGAGAGTGGTGAGTGTGGTGAGGTGAGTGTGGGGAGTGTGGTGAGTGTGGTGAGGTGAGTGGTGATTGGGGCGAGGAGTGTGGTGAGTGTGGTGAGTGGTGTGAGTGGTGAGTGTGGTGAGAGTGGTGAGAGTGAGTGGTGAGTGAGTGAGGTGAGTGTGGTGAGTGTGGTGAGTGAGTGTGGTGAGTGAGGTGAGTGGTGAGTGTGGTGAGTGAGGTGAGTGGTGGGTGTGGTGAGTCTCGCACCCCACGTGGTCACGTGAGTCCCACGTGACCCCCGCGCCACACTCTGCACACGCGGGGTCCAGGGGGCCCGGACCCCGCACCCCCAGAACCACGGCCAGGACCGGCCCGCGCATAGCCCCCACCCCACTCACCCTCCTCACCACCACTCACCACCCTACTACTCACCACCACCCTTACTCACCCTACTCACCACCTCCACTCACCACCCTACTCACCACCACCCTTACTCACCCTCCTCACCCCCTACTACTCACCACCTCCACTCACCACCCTACTACTCACCACCCTACTCACCACCACCCTTACTCACCCTACTCACCACCTCCACTCACCACCCTACTCACCACCACCCTTACTCACCCTACTCACCACCTCCACTCACCACCCTACTACTCACCACCCTACTCACTACCACTCACCAACCTACTCACTACCACTCACCACCCTCCTCACCACTACTCACCACCCCACTCACCACCCTACTACTCACCACCCTCTTCACCACTACTCACCACCCTCCAACAACAACAACAACCGCCATTCGCCACCAAGTGGCGGTGACGTCACCACGACGCTTGTGCCAGGCCACGTGCACCTTGAGGCCACGTGAAGTGTCTAACGCCCGCTGGCAGGAGGTCACGGGGCAGACCCAGCAGGTGCCACTACTCACCCCCACTCACCACCCTCCTCACCACCACTCACCACCCTCCTCACCACCACTCACCGCCACCCTCCTCACCACCACTCACCACCCTCCTCACCACCACTACCGACCCCTCCTTACCCTCACCTTGCCTCACCACACTACTCACCCTCACCTTGACTCACGCTCACCTGCCAAATAGCCGCCCACCAATCCGGCCTCACTCACCTCACCCTCCTCACCCGAACCTTCGCTCACCCTCACATGACGCTCACCCTTCACTCAGCACCCTACTCACCACCCTACTCACTACCACTCACCACCCTACTCACTACCACTCACCACCTTCCTCACCACACTACTCACCCTCACATGACGCTCACCCTTCACTCACCACCACCACCACGCTCACGAGACGCCCCCAGACCCCATAGCTCCATCTACCCCTGTAATGACCCCAACTCTGAGCTCCATCCCCTCCCTCTCTCCACCCCCAAGACCCCCTCTCTCCCTACCCCCAAGACCCCCTCTCTCCACCCCCAAGACCCCCTCTCTCCCTACCCCCAAGACCCCCTCTCTCCACCCCCAAGACCCCCTCTCCCCACCCCCAAGACCCCCTCTCTCCACCCCCAAGACCCCCTCTCTCCACCCCCAAGACCCCCTCTCCCCACCCCCAAGACCCCCTCTCTCCACCCCAAGGCCCCCTCTCTCCACCCCCAAGACCCCCTCTCCCCACCCCCAAGACCCCCTCTCTCCACCCCAAGGCCCCCTCTCTCCACCCCCAAGACCCCCTCTCCCCACCCCCAAGACCCCCTCTCTCCACCCCCAAGACCCCCTCTCCCCACCCCCAAGACCCCCTCTCTCCACCCCAAGGCCCCCTCTCCCCACCCCCAAGACCCCCTCTCTCCACCCCCAAGACCCCCTCTCTCCACCCCCAAGACCCCCTCTCTCCACCCCCAAGACCCCCTCTCCCCACCCCCAAGGCCCCCTCTCCCCACCCCCAAGACCCCCTCTCTCCACCCCAAGGCCCCCTCTCTCCACCCCCAAGACCCCCTCTCTCCACCCCCAAGACCCCCTCTCCCCACCCCCAAGACCCCCTCTCCCCACCCCCAAGACCCCCTCTCTCCACCCCAAGGCCCCCTCTCCCCACCCCCAAGACCCCCTCTCTCCACCCCAAGGCCCCCTCTCTCCCTACCCCCAAGGTCCCACTCGGTGGTGAAACTCAAAATACGCGGGGGTTTGACGAGGCTACGGGTCCACGCAAGGAGACGTGCGACCTTCCGCACGCGCACTGACGAAACGCGATTCGAAAATACGCGAATCGATTTAAGCGGAATCGACTCGACGTTGGCATCGATTGTGCTGAACCGTGATCTCACCACCCGTGTCTCTCTCTCACCACCCGTGTCTCTCTCTCGCCACCCGTGTCTCTCTCTCGTCACCCGTGTCTCTCTCTCGTCACCCGTGTCTCTCTCTCACCACCCGTGTCTCTCTCTCACCACCCGTGTCTCTCTCTCGCCACCCGTGTCTCTCTCTCGTCACCCGTGTCTCTCTCTCACCACCCGTGTCTCTCTCTCACCCCGTGTCTCTCTCACCACCCGTGTCTCTCTCTCACCACCCTGTCTCTCTCTCACCACCCGTGTCTCTCTCTCTCACCCCGTGTCTCTCTCTCACCACCCTGTCTCTCTCTCACCACCCGTGTCTCTCTCTCTCACCCCGTGTCTCTCTCACCACCCGTGTCTCTCTCTCACCACCCTGTGTCTCTCACCACCCGTGTCTCTCTCTCACCACCCGTGTCTCTCTCTCACCACCCTGTGTCTCTCTCTCACCACCCGTGTCTCTCTCTCACCACCCGTGTCTCTCTCTCACCACCCGTGTCTCTCTCTCACCACCTGTGTCTCTCTCTCACCCCGTGTCTCTCTCACCACCCGTGTCTCTCTCTCACCACCCTGTGTCTCTCTCTCACCACCCTGTGTCTCTCTCTCACCACCCTGTGTCTCTCTCTCACCACCCGTGTCTCTCTCTCACCACCCGTGTCTCTCTCTCACCCCGTGTCTCTCTCACCACCCGTGTCTCTCTCTCACCACCTGTGTCTCTCACCCCGTGTCTCTCTCACCACCCGTGTCTCTCTCTCACCACCCTGTGTCTCTCTCTCACCACCCCGTGTCTCTCTCACCACCCGTGTCTCTCTCTCACCACCCTGTATCTCTCTCTCACCACCCTGTGTCTCTCTCTCACCACCCGTGTCTCTCTCTCACCACCCGTGTCTCTCTCTCTCACCCCGTGTCTCTCTCTCACCAACCATGTCTCTCTCACACCCCATGTCTCTATCTCGTGTCTCTATCTCGCACCTGTGCTCCACATGCTCTGGCGAGATGCATTATGGGTAGTGACAACTGCGGAGCGGTGCCCAGCCTGGAGGAGCAGAGGGGGGGGGGGGGCTCAAGGGGCGGGGCTGGGCGAGGGGCGGGGGGACGGGGGGGGGGTCTGTGGGTGTCCGTGCGTGCGTGACACACACACACGTGACACACATGTGAATTACACACGTGACACACACACACGTGTGTGAGTGAGACACACACACGTGTGTGTGCGTGTGTGCGCGTGTGTGTGTGTGCGTGTGTGTGCGTGTGTGTGTGTGCGTGGTAACGGCCACTTCTCCCCAGTGCGCTACCTTTGTACGAATGTTACACTTCATTCGCACCTTCGGTCTGTTCGCCAAGAGCACTTGCCCCGACTGCCTCTTCAACGCTATGCGGGTGACCTTTGTCTTTGTGTGTGTAGCCGCAGGCTTCTTCTGGGACGGGGGGTGGGCGGGGGGGAGGGGCTGGTGGGCGGGGGGGAGGGGCTGGTGGGTGGGGGGGCGGGGGGGGAGGGGCTGGTGGGCGGGGGGGGTCGGGGGGAGGGGCTGATGAATAATTCGCTCAGCGCGCGCTCTGTGAGCTGCGCGTCTCCCTCTGCCCCTCCCTCTGTCCCTCTGTGTCTCTGTCTGCGTCTGTCTGTCTGTGTCTCTGTCTCTCTGTGTCTCTCTGTGTCTCTGTGTCTCTCTGTCTGTGTCTCTGTCTGTCTCCCTGTCTCTCTGTCTCTGCCTCTCCCTCCCTCTCTGTGTCTGTCTCCATGTCTCTCTCCCTGTCTCTGTCTCTCTCTCCCTGTCTCTCTGTCTCTCTCTCTCGCTGTCTCTCCCTGTCTCTCTGTCTCTTTCTCTCTCTGTCCCTCTGTCTCTCTCTCTGTCTCTGTCTCCCTGTCTCTCTCTCCCTGTCTCTCTCGCTGTCCATTGTGGCGGCTGATGCTGTCACTGACTCAATCATTCATGAGCGCATTGTCGCGCGATACTCGGGGAGAGCGTCCGTCACGGGAAACACTCAGTGTGTGTGTCAGTGTGTGTGTGTCAGTGTGTGTGTGTGTGTCAGTGTGTGTGTCAGTGTGTGTCAGTGTCAGTGTGTGTGTGTCAGTGTGTGTGTGTCAGTGTGTGTCAATGTGTGTGTCGGTGTGTGTGTGTGTCAGTGTGTGTGTGTGTCAGTGTGTGTGTCAGTGTGTGTGTGTGTCAGTGTGTGTGTGTGTCAGTGTGTGTGTGTGTCAGTGTGTGTGTCA
The DNA here is from genome assembly GCF_964198595.1 of Lampetra fluviatilis. Lineage (NCBI taxonomy): Eukaryota > Metazoa > Chordata > Hyperoartia > Petromyzontiformes > Petromyzontidae > Lampetra > Lampetra fluviatilis. Next base: position 7,556,842 of record NC_136334.1, on the reverse strand, counting down.
GTGTGTGTCAATGTGTGTGTCGGTGTGTGTGTGTGTCAGTGTGTGTGTGTGTCAGTGTGTGTGTCAATGTGTGTGTCAGTGTGTGTGTGTCAGTGTGTGTGTGTGTGTGTGTGTCAGTGTGTGTGTGTGTCAGTGTGTGTGTGTGTGTCAGTGTGTGTGTGTGTGTGTGTCAGTGTGTGTGTGTGTCAGTGTGTGTGTGTGTGTCAGTGTGTGTCAGTGTGTGTGTGTGTGTGTGTCAGTGTGTGTGTGTGTCAGTGTGTGTGTGTGTCAGTGTGTGTGTGTCAGTGTGTGTCAGTGTGTGTGTGTCAGTGTGTGTGTGTGTCAGTGTGTGTGTGTGTCAGTGTGTGTGTCAGTGTGTGTGTGTGTGTCAGTGTGTGTCAGTGTGTGTGTGTGTCAGTGTGTGTGTGTGTCAGTATGTGTGTGTCAGTGTGTGTCAGTGTGTGTGTGTGTCAGTGTGTGTGTGTCAGTGTGTGTGTCAGTGTGTGTGTGTGTCAGTGTGTGTGTGTGTCAGTGTGTGTGTGTCAGTGTGTGTCAGTGTGTGTGTGTGTCAGTGTGTGTGTGTGTCAGTGTGTGTGTGTGTGTCAGTGTGTGTGTCAATGTGTGTGTGTCACTGAGTGTGTGTCAGTGTGTGTGTGTGTCAGTGTGTGTGTGTGTCAGTGTGTGTGTGTCAGTGTGTGTCAGTGTGTGTGTGTGTCAGTGTGTGTGTGTGTCAGTGTGTGTGTGTGTCAGTGTGTGTGTCAATGTGTGTGTGTGTGTCAGTGTGTGTGTGTGTCAGTGTGTGTGTGTGTCAGTGTGTGTGTGTGTCAGTGTGTGTCAGTGTGTGTGTGTGTCAGTGTGTGTGTCTGTTTGTGTGTGTCAATGTGTGTGTGTCACTGAGTGTGTGTCAGTGTGTGTGTGTGTCAGTGTGTGTGTGTGTCAGTGTGTGTGTGTCAGTGTGTGTGTGTCAGTGTGTGTGTCAGTCTGTGTGTGTCAGTGTGTGTGTGTCAGTGTGTATCAGTGTCTGTGTGTCAGTGTGTGTGTCAGTGTGTGTGTGTCGGTGTGTGTGTGTCAGTGTGTGTGTGTCAGTGTGCGTCAGTGTGTGTGCGTAAGTGTGTGTGTGTCAGTGTGTGAGTGTGTGTAAGTGTGTGTCAGTGTGTGAGTGTGTGTAAGTGTGTGTCAGTGAGTGTAAGTGTGTCAGTGTGTGTGCGTAAGTGTGTGTGTGTCAGTGTGTGAGTGTGTGTAAGTGTGTGTCAGTGAGTGTAACTGTGTCAGTGTGTGTGCGTAAGTGTGTGTGTGTCAGTGTGTAAGTGTGTGTCAGTGTGTGAGTGTGTGTAAGTGTGTGTCAGTGTGTGTAAGTGTGTGTCAGTGTGTGAGTGTGTGTAAGTGTGTGTCAGTGTGTGTAAGTGTGTCAGTGTGTGTGCGGCGCAACACATCTTATCATCATCAGGGGAAAAACGGTGATCCAGTCTCCGACCCCCAGGAACAGGTTTGCAGAATTGCTGAGCATTTCTGTGAAGTCCTGGGGGAGGGGAAATCCCACGACATGGAAAACATCGTGGGACAAAGTGGGGATGACCCTGCTGAGGCTGCGGTGCCTCAAATATTTGAAGAAGTCACCCTCTGTGAGTGGCTGGCTGAGGTGCCATCTGTTGAGGAAGTACTGAAGGCGATCCAGTGTCTGAGACCAGGAAAGGCACCGGGCAGAGATGATCTCCCAAGCGAAATGCTGAGGGAGGGTGACGTTTGTGCACAGACTGCCCTACATGACATCATAACCACAGTCTGGACCGCTGGACGGGTTCCGCAGGATTGGAAGGATGCCCTTGTGGTCCCCATCTTTAAGAAGGGAGACCGCACAGACTGTAACAACTACAGGGGCATCTCACTCCTCAGTGTACCGGGAAAGGTCCTGGCAAGGATTATTCAACATCGCCTTGCCAGGAATGCTGAGGAGAGGCTTGCGGAGCCTCAATGTGGTTTCAGGAAAGGGCGGTCCTGCACGGATGCCATATTTTCTGTACGTCTGCTACAGCACAGGTGTAGGGAATTCCAACAAGACCTACATCTCTGCTTTATTGACCTGGTCAAGGACTATGATACCATTAGTAGGCCTGGGCTATGGGTTGTTCTTCGTGCTTTCGGAGTCCCTGACCCTCTGCTCACGATCATTAAGGACCTTCATGATGGTGAGCGGGCCCGGGTAAAACTACGTGGCCGGGAGTCGGAGCCATTCGCTGTACACCTTGGGGTACGACAGGGATGTCCTCTGGCTCCCACATTATTTGACGTCTATTTTGACCACGTAGTTCGTGAGGCCTTCAATAGCTGTACCGGAGGAATTTCCATCCGGTACAGATATAATGGGAGGCTTATCGATGCCCGGGTGCGGTCAAGGGATGGCTCCCTATTGCTCAATCACGTTATGTATGCCGATGATCTGGTAATCGCTGCTCACTCAGAGGAGGAGTTGGAGGTGCTGCTGCTAAACCTGGAGCTTGCCACTAAGAGGTGGGGCCTTACCATCAGCCCCACCAAAACTCAGCACCTGCCTGGGTATTTTGTACCATCGGACACTCCACCCCCACAACTCCCAATTGGTGATGGGGCAGTTGTGGAGAGAGTGGAGAGTTTCCCATACCTGGGCAGTAGTCTGCTTATGACCGGCTCAGGTTTAACAGCAGAGGTCTCACTCCGAATCAGTCGAGTGGCATTATCTTTTCATCGGTTGCGTAACGCTGTGTGGAAGCTACCTGGTCTGTCGCTCCGCACGAAGCTTCATGTATTCTCGGCCACAGTCATGCCCTCCCTTCTCTACGCTTGCGAAACGTGGACCCCCCTAATGAACATCTTCGCCGGTTAGAAACATTTAGGCTGGCCTGCCTACGATCCATCCTGGGTTACACCAGGCTGGATTGTGTGAGCTCACAAATCCTTGAAAGATCTGGACAAAGTCCCATCGGTGAGCTCCTCCGGCAGGCAAGGCTGCGTTGGCTGGGTCATGTAGCCCGCATGCCCAGCCACCGCATGCCTAAACAGCTTTAGTTCGGCCGGATCGAGGGGGCTAAACGGGCGCGGCACGGGCTAGAGAAGAGATGGAGTGATGTGGTACAGGAGGACGTGGAGCTGAGTGGTTTTGCCGATGACTGGTACCAGCGGTGTCAAGATCGGCCTCTGTGGAGGAGGCTCGTGAATGACGCTACTGGGCAGTTGGAGGCAGTCGCCCTCCAAGAACAATGGAGGGCGGAGAAGCGACGCTCACAACAACGAGCGGAGCGCCGGGTGGCTAAAGCACAGCAAGTTGGCACAGTAGGGGGCACAGGTGGTGCATCAGCCAGTCATCTCAGTCAGTCGACCCGTGGCAGCCTCAAGGTGCACATGGCCTGGCACAAGCATCGTGCTGTGTGTCTGTGTGCATGTCTGTGTGTGTGTCCTGTGTGTGTGCGTGTCTGTGTGTGTGCGTGTCTGTGTGTGTACGCGTGTGTGTCTGTGTGCATGTCTGTGTGTGTGTGTGTCTGTGTGCATGCCTGTGTACGTGTGTGTGTCTGTGTGCATGTCTCTGTGTGTGTGTCTGTGTGCATGTCTGTGTGTGTCTGTGTGTGTGTGTGCGTCTGTGTGCATGTCTGTGTGTGTGTGTGTCTGTGTGTGTGTGTGTGTGTGTCTGTGTGCATGCCTGTGTACGTGTGTGTGTCTGTGTGCATGTCTCTGTGTGTGTGTGTCTGTGTGCATGTCTGTGTGTGTGTGTCTGTGTGCATGTCTGTGTGTGTATGTGTGTCTGTGTGTGTGTGTCTGTGTGCATGCCTGTGTGTGTGTCTGTGTCCATGTGTGTGTGTGTGTGTCTGTGTGTGTGTGTGTGTCTGTGTGCATGCCTGTGTACGTGTGTGTGTCTGTGTGCATGTCTCTGTGTGTGTGTGTCTGTGTGCATGTCTGTGTGTGTGTGTCTGTGTGCATGTCTGTGTGTGTATGTGTGTCTGTGTGTGTGTGTCTGTGTGCATGCCTGTGTGTGTGTCTGTGTCCATGTGTGTGTGTGTGTGTCTGTGTGCATGTCTGTGTGTGTGTGTCTGTGTGCATGTCTGTGTGTGTGTGTCTGTGTCTGTGTGCATGTCTGTGTGTGAGTGTGTCTGTGTGTGTGTGTCTGTGTGTGTGTGTCTGTGTCTGTGTGCATGTCTGTGTGTGTGTGTGTGCATGTCTGTGTGTGTGTGTCTGTGTGCATGTCTGTGTGCATGTCTGTGTGTGTGTGTGTCTGCGTGTGTGTCTGTGTGTGTGTGTCTGTGTGTGTGAGCCGGCCTTCACAGGTGCTGCTACTCGCGACTAACAGCGCTCGCCCCCAGCGTCTGTCAAGGCGGGCACGGGGCTCCCTCGATCTCGTGTGTTCATCGACACGCGTACAGACACCTAGCCTGGCACGAGCGCCGCCATGGTCACCCCGCCACGCTTGCGCCCGTTACGCACCCCCCACCACCACCCCATCATTACTCCTGCAGGAGGCCCCGGGCGCGGAGCGTCTGCTGATGAATGCTCGCCTCTCGGTAATGAACCCCGCCGCGCGCCGCGTGGGTAATGAGTGCCGCTCGTAATTTAGAGTCGGGGACCGGTTGCCGTGGTTACATTGCTGGGGGGAGGGGGCGATGTGGGAGGGGGGGGGGGTGTGGGAGGGGGGGATGTGGGAGGGGGGGTACCGATGGTGGTGTATGGGGGGGATGTGGGAGGGGGGGGAGTGTGGGAGGGGGGAGGGGGGATGTGGGAGGGGGGGGTACCGATGGTGGTGTATGGGGGGGGGGTGTGGGAGGGGGGGGAGGGGGAATGTGGGAGGGGGGATGTGGGAGGGGGGTACCGGTGGGGATGGAGGGGGGGGGGGAGTGGGAGGGGGGGCTAGGGGGATGGGGGGGATGGGGGGGGTGTGGGAGGGGGGAGGGGGGGTACCGATGGGAGGGATGTGGGAGGGGGGGGGATGTGGGAGTGGGGTACCGGTGGGGGTACCGGGGGGGGCTAGGGGGCTGTGGGGGGGGGGGGGGGGTGTGAGAGGGGGGTACCGATGGGGGTGCGGGTGGGGGCTAGGGGGATGGGGGGGGGGCTCGGTCTTACATTGCTCAAGAGGCTAAATCGCAGCGTGATGGTGATGATCACCATCATCATTGTCAGTGTAATCCTCCAAAGGCAAAGGTCCCCCGTGTAGCCTTTGGGGGGCTGTTGGGTCAAGTGCTGGTGGCGAGCAGCAGCAACGAGGCTGTATCACGGGCCAGCATCACGCACGCCCGGCCGCCTTTGTCTCTCCCCACAGTGCCGATGATGTTTTTTTTAATACACACCGATCAAGGCTGAGTAGACCTAGGGGAAGCCCACGACCGGCTCAGATAATCCTTCGCTGGTGGTGGTGATTGTGGTATTCTACGATGTGGTGATGATGTTGATGGTGCTGTACGATGTGGTGATGGTGGTGGTGATTGATATGTTGGTGATGGTGGGTGGTGATGTTGATGTGTTGGTGATGGTGATGTTGATGGTGTTGGTGATGCTGGTGGTGATGTTGATGTCTTGGTGATGCTGGTGGTGATGTTGATGTGTTGGTGATGGTGGTCGTGATGTTGATGTCTTGGTGATGGTGATGTGTTGGTGATGCTGGTGGTGATGTTGATGGTGTTGGTGATGTTGATGTGTTGGTGATGTTGATGGTGATGTTGCTGGTGTTGGTGATGTTGATGTCTTGGTGATGCTGATGGTGATGTTGATGTCTTGGTGATGGTGATGTTGATGATGGTGGTGGCGATGTCGATGATGCTGGTGATGGTGATGTTGATGGTGTTGGTGATGTTGATGGTGATGTTGCTGGTGTTGGTGATGTTGATGTCTTGGTGATGCTGATGGTGATGTTGATGTCTTGGTGATGGTGATGTTGATGATGGTGGTGGCGATGTTGATGATGCTGGTGATGGTGATGTTGATGATGGTCGGTGGCGATGTTGATGATGCTGGTGATGGTGATGTTGATGGTGTTTGTGATGGTGGTGGCGATGTTGATGATGCTGGTGATGGTGATGTTCATGGTGTTCGTGATGGTGGTGGTGATGTTGATGGTGTTGGTGATGTTGATGGTGATGTTGTTGTTGTTGGTGATGTTGATGTCTTGGTGATGCTGGTGGTGATGTTGATGTGTTGGTGATGGTGATGTTGATGATGGTGGTTGTGATGTTGATGAGCTTCCATATCTCACGCGCGCTCCGCGGGTGGGGGTGGGAGGGGGGGGGGGCAGTCGGGGGGGGTGGGGGCGGGGCTCCCCCCCAGACGACCGCGTTGAGGAGCGGTGGCGCAGTGGTTAGCGCCGTGCGCGTGGATCCCACGCATCCACGAATTGACGCTCACTGCAGTACCGGACGAAGCGAGTGCGGGACCTGTAGCTATGATGTTACAAAGGGGCCCTAAATAATACTAATAAAAACACGTAAATATTCCAACACAAATGTTTAACTTGCATAGTAAAGTAATTGTATTTTTTTTATTTGCTATACAGCCGGATAATAACGACAAATCGCTAACCTTAAACACTTGGTCGTTCGTAAAAGTCGAAGGCGGTATAGTACTATAGTAATAGAGCAAGTGCAGAATCACTGAACCGGAATTGGCGGCTTGAAAGCATTTAGCGCGGGGCCCTTGAAAGTGCGGGGCCCGTAGCTACGACTATATAGGGCCGTCCATAAATGACGTCACGCACCTGGGGGGGGGGGTCAGACATTTGTGACGATGTGTGACGAGGGGGGGGGGGGTTGAGAAATGTGACGTCACATCAAAATGCGCAACTTTAAATAAATATAGACAACACGTTCTACTTGATTAAATTGACTTTGTAATAAATGTTTTCTCCTACAACATCAGAGTGCAGCGCCACATTAAATACGCACTACAATGACAATAGTTTAAAGCGATTTGAAGCATGTTTTATTTTTTTGGGGGGGGGCAGAGCTTTGTGACGTCATTTGAGGGGGGGGGTCTGACTTTTTGTGACGCCGTGTGACTAGGGGGGGGGGGGTCAAAAATCGTCCAAAATCGCGTGACGTCATTTATGGACGGCCCCATAGTAGCTACACATGTAGTAGCTACACATGTAGTAGCTACTACTATATAGTACTATATAGTAGTAGCTACTACTATATAGTAGTAGCTACACATGTAGTAGCTACTACTATATAGTAGCTACTACACATGTAGTAGCTACTACATGTGTAGCTGCTACACATGTAGTAGCTACTACTATATAGTAGTAGCTACTACATGTGTAGCTACTACTATATAGTAGTAGCTACTACTATATATAGTAGTAGCTACTACATGTGTAGCTACTACTATATAGTAGTAGCTACTACTATATATAGTAGTAGCTACTACATGTGTAGCTACTACTATATAGTAGTAGCTACTACTATATATAGTAGTAGCTACTACATGTGTAGCTACTACTATATAGTAGTAGCTACTACTATATATAGTAGTAGCTACTACATGTGTAGCTACTACATGTGTAGCTACACATGTAGTAGCTACTACTATATAGTAGTAGCTACTACTATATAGTAGCTGCTACACATGTAGTAGCTACTACTATATAGTAGCTGCTACACATGTAGTAGCTACTACTATATAGTAGCTGCTACACATGTAGTAGCTACTACTATATAGTAGTAGCTACTACATGTGTAGCTACTTTTTCTCCTGGGATAATCCGGCATTGGCTCACGGATACCATCAGTTGCGAACATCTCGACCCGATCTCGGCTCTCCCTTATGTCGACTCAGCCCCAAATGAGCGCCTGTTCAAGTTCATTTCAAGTTCATGTATTAGGTACAGCCCTGTGAGCCATTCGGCTCTTGAATCGGGTGCAACCGCAACAAACAAAAAACTAAAACACGAACAAAAAACATCTTAAAGTGAATTTCGATTTAAAGCTTTCGTGACTGCAGGGATTCATCTTCTTGGTTCTTTCGGTAAAGTCATCACGTAGAATGTAAATAATAAAAGAATAAAAATAAAACATAATAAAATAATTCTCACGACGTTTCGGCCACAACGCAAGCAGCCGTCCTCAGGTGTAGAACAGGTCTGTCGAGAGAACCAAGAAGATCTTAAAGTGAATATGTGACTGAGTGCAAACAGACAACCCAAGAAAAGACAGCAAAATATTGCAGAAAAAACACCGTTACACACCAACGCTGTGTGCAAAAAATCCCAGTGGGATGCAAGTCTCGACATTGGGGAGACAAAGGCGGCCGGGAGTGGTTGATTACTCCCCAACATCGTTCTCAACAATCGCTTGCCGCTTTTGAGCGAAACGCGCAAATGTGGAAACCGATGCAGACGCTTTGCTCGTGACGAGGCAGCATTGCTGATGGGATGGGTTGAAACACGACATATATATGTGTAGTGTTGTAAAGGACGGACTTCTAAACTTCTTTATGGCACACACTGTTTATTATCCTAATACACAGTGCCTATCACACTAAGGGGTATATGGTCGCCTCACCCGTTACCCTCAGGAGGTACAAGCCTCCGGACCCTGCAGGCTACCTAATCTCCCTGCTCTCCCAGCGTCCTCTGGCTGGACCTAGGGGATGTCTCCCCGACCACTGGTTACTCTGAGCCCGATCCCTGACAAGGGCTGGAGGGCTTGGTCCAGGGTCCTAGATGTCTTCGGCCGACTTGGGTCTTCGTGTAGCAGAACCTCTCCAGAGTTCTCAGCGCTCTGGCTTTTATACATGTTCGTGGCCGGGTTGTCCAATCCCTGGCCACCTTGTGGCACCCTCCGATTGGTCCTTCCCAATCTGGGTTTGGATCCTACCTCACCCCATTTGACCCTGGCCGTTTGATTGAGCGGGAAACCCTTGTTTACGATCCGCTCTCTCACAGTTTGCGAACAGCGAGTAGTTAACACCACTACATATGTAACACAAAGTGATCGAGTGTACGTGGAGGGACCGATAGGCGATGGGGGCCTTTGCCGATCACACGCTCGGTCGGTCGCCAGCATTGGCACGAGTCCAGTGACTCAACTCGGAGACACGGAGACTTGGAGGCACTTCGTGATTCAACAATCACCATCGGGATTACACGCGCACACACAACACCCTGTGTGTGGGTACACACTAATAGTGTTGTTGTTGTTGTTGACTTTAAACTTTCTATACTTGTAGATTTGAAGCTTTCGTGACTGCAAGGATGCATATTCTTAGGTTTTTTCGGTAAAGTCACGTGGGTAAAAATATAAAATTAATCAAATTAAAATGAAAATCACGACGTTTCGGAGGCAACACAAGCTTCCGTCTTCAGGTGGAACCATCACAGCACGATTACTGTATCAAGTAAGAGGATGCTGAATCAAGTGATACAGATATCGTGCTGTGACGGTTCCACCTGAAGACGGAAGCTGGGATCACCCCCCTACCAGTGGAGATCATCCCCCTACCAGCTAGAGCCCCGATGGTCCCGCTAAGGGGGCCCTCTGATCCTCCCAGCCAGGGCGGGATCAAGGCGTGGGGGCTTTAGGGGCCTCCGCCAACTGGAGGCCCTCCAGCGACGAAGTGAAACGTATAAATCACGAGGCCTCCTTTGGCAGTGACGAAATATAATCACGGTTTTTTTTACCCCTTTTTCTGGCGACAAAACTGAAACCTTTTAACGAGGAATCGTGTTTACATTCACCACAAAACCTGCGGCCAGAATGCAAGGTATTGTGGTTAATGTATAAACATAATTCCTTCTTAAAAGCTTTCAGTTTTGTTGCCAGAAAAAAGTGGTTAAAAAACATTTTATTATTACAAGTGAAAAGTTTCGGTAAAGTCACGTAGAAGGGAAACAATAAAATGATACAAATATAAATCAATACAATTCTCACGACGTTTCGACTGCAACACAAGCAATCATCATCAGGTGCTGCTCAAGATACACCACCAGGCTCAATTCCGTTTGGCTGATGGGATGCGGACAGAAATACACGCGCGTGTGTGTCTGTCGCTCCGCACGAAGCTTCGGGTCTTCTCGGCCACGGTCATTCCCTCCCTCCTCTACGCTTGCGATAACGTGGACCCCCCCCCCCTAATGGAACATCTTCGCCGGTTAGAAACATTTAGGCTGGCCTGCCTACGATCCATCCTGGGTTAAACCAGGCTGGATCGTGTGAGGAGCTCACAAATCCTTGAAAGATCTGGGCAAAGTCCCATCGGTGAGGTCTTCCGGCAGGCAAGGCTGCGTTGGCTGGGTCATGTAGCCCGCATGCCCAGCCACCGCATGCCTAAACAGCTATTGTTCGGCCGGATCGAGGGGGCTAAACGGGCGTAGCACGGGCTAGAGAAGAGATGGAATGATGTGGTACAGGAGGACGTGGGGCTGAGTGGACTTGCCGATGACTCGTACCAGCAGTGTCAAGATCGGCCTCTGTGGAGGAGGCTCGTGAAGGACGCTACTGGGCAGTTGGAGGCAGTCGCCCTCCAACAACAACGGAGGGTGGAGGAGCGACGCTCACAATAACGAGCGGAGCGCTGGGTGGCTAAAGCACCGCAAGTTGGCACAGTTGGGGGCACAGGTGGTGCATCAGCCAGTCATCTCAGTCAGTCTACCTGTAGTATCTGGGTCTGCCCCGTGACCTCCTGCCAGCGGGCGTTTGATTCTTCACGTGTCCTCAAGGTGCACATAGCCTGGCACAAGCGTCGTGGTGATGTCACCGCCACTTAGTGGCGAATGGCGGTTGTTGTTGTTGTGTATGTGAGTGTATGCATGTATGTGTCTTTGTCTTTGTGTGTTAGAGTGTGTCTTTGTGCGTATGTATGTGAGTGTAAGTGTCTGTATGTGAGTGAGTGTATGTATGTGTGTATGTGAGCGGTAGTGTAGCGGTTAGCGCGCTGCGCTTTGAACCCGGCGACCCGAGTTCGATTCCCGCTCACGGCCAACACCAGTGGCGATTATCTGAACCGGTCCTGGGCATCCCCTAGGTCGACTCAGCCTCAAATGAGTACCTGGTGCGGTGTGTAAACATCACCACTAGGGAGACAAAGGCGGTCGGGCGTGGTGCTGGCCACCCACCCCCTCGTGTACCGTTGCGGCCTTCATAGGTGCTCGCTAACAGCACTTGCCCCTACAGTCTGTTAAGGCTATATGGGGGATCTTTGTCTTTGTATGTGTGTATGTAAGTGTGTGTGTGTGAGAGTCTGTCTTTGTGTGTATGTGTGAATGTGTGTTTATGTGAGTGTGTGTGAGAGTGTGTGTATGTGTATGTGAGTCTAAGTGTGGGTGTGTATGTGTGTATGTAAGTGTGTGTGAGAGTGTGTCTTTGTGTGTATGTAAAGTTCCCCTGGGCTGGTTAACTGCTGTTGAAACTTTAATGTTCATGTGGTTAAAACCGGCTGTTACTGTCTGTTCACGCACACCGCTGCAGTCTACCCCCCTCCCCCCGTATATTAAATAAATAAATAAAGACGAAAGAGCGGTGGTGCAGTGGTTAGCGCATCGCATTGCGCATTCAATTCGCGTTCAGAGCCAACCGATCGTCCCTCCTCTCCTCCCATCAGAGGTCGCAACCGGGTACCCGATACCCGTACCCTACCTGATACCCGGCTACCCGTACCCGGCCATGTACGGGTACCCGTTTGACCATGGTGCGGCCGGGTACGGGTCACTGGTGAGTAACCGTTTGTCACTCATTTCGGGTAGGGTACGGGTAGCGTACGGGTACCCATACCCGGCCGGGTACGGGTACGGGTACCCATTTGCGACCCTGGTGCGGCCGGGTACGGGTACGGGTAAGGAATCAAAACCCGTTTGCGACCTCTGCCTCCCATTCAGCCAAACCGTCATCAGCCAGCGTGGTAAAGTTTGGTCAAATAACTCCATCCACCACCAGCAGCACCACCAGCCCCATCGAGCAGTGGATCGGCAGGGCGTGCATGGTTCAAAGACAAGGAAGAAGAATCGTGGCTACGCCGAGGGTGTAGCGTTAGCACGCGGAGCAACATGCATTTGCGTGTTTGCAAACAGATATTTAATTCTACCCGTTGTTATTGTTTAACGTTTTTTTAATCTACCAGGTGAGGCCATGGCAGATGATAGCCCAACCAAGATGCTTATCGCGTGGACAATGTACAGCAAGCAGCCAAAGACTCGTACACGTGTGGTGGTGATTTTAATTGTGGGGGAGGGGCGGACCGGAGGATCTGGAAAACAATCCATGAGACCACGGAGAGATCGAACCCACGACCTCCTGTAGACCAGGCGAGGTAGTTAACATCTCACCACGGGCAGAGAGAGACACACAAACTCCAAATACACAGCAGGTGTCAGGGTCGGGATCGAACCTGCGACCTCCTGTAGACCAGGCGAGATAGTTAACATCTCACCACGGGGAGAGAGAGAGACACGCAAACTCCAAATATACAGCAGGCGGCAGGGTCGGGATCGAACCCACGGCCTCCTGTAGACCAGGCGAGGTAGTTAACGTCTCACCACGGAGAGAGAGAGACACGCAGACTCCAAATTATACAGCAGCAGGCGTCAGGGTCGGGATCGAACCTGCGACCTCCTGCAGACCAGGCGAGGTAGTTAACGTCTCACCACGGAGAGAGAGAGAGACGCAAACTCCAAATATACAGCAGACATCATCAGGGTCGGGATCGAACCCACGACCTCCTGTAGACCAGGCGAGGTAGTTAACATCTCACCACGGAGAGAGAGGGAAACACGCAAACTCCAAATATACAGCAGCAGGCGTCAGGGTCGGGATTGAACCCACGACCTCCTGTAGACCAGGCGAGGTAGTCAACATCTCAGAGCCACCGTGGTTTGAATATTCCAAGTCCTGGGCAGAATGGCAGCAAACGACTCGAGTTGCACTGCAGTTGGATCATCAGACAAAGACACCGCTACACACAGACACCGCTACACACAGACACACACAGACACTGCTACGCACAGATACTGCTACGCACAGACACTGCTACGCACAGACACTGCTACGCACAGACACTGCTACGCACAGACACTGCTACGCACAGACACTGCTACGCACAGACACTGCTACGCACAGACACTGCTACGCACAGACACAGCTACGCACAGACACAGCTACGCACAGACACCGCTACGCACAGACACCGCTACGCACAGACACCGCTACGCACAGACACCGCTACGCACAAACACAGCTACGCACAGACACCGCTACGCACAGACACCGCTTACACACAGACACTGCTACGCACAGACACTGCTACGCACAGACACTGCTACGCACAGACACAGCTACGCACAGACACAGCTACGCACAGACACAGCTACGCACAGACACACACAGACACCGCTACACACAGACACTTCTACACACAGACACCGCTACACACAGACACACACAGATACAGCTACACACAGACACCGCTTACACACACACACAGCTACACACACACACAGCTACACACAGACACACAGAGAATACAATCCCTAATAGTTGGACACACGAAACGATCAACATGAGTTGGAAATCGTTAAACAACCCTCCAGCCCCCCCCCCCCTCATGCCCCCCACCCCCCGCCCGATGCCCCCCCCCTCCCCCATGGAGCCCCCCCCCACCTGCCCCTCCCCCCGGTGCTCTGTGTCCGCCTGGAGCACGCGGCCGCACTGATTGTGAAGCGAGGCGAGAAATGGGCAGATCGAGCGCGACTCTGTTACGGAGCGTGCCAGACCAGCGCGTCTTCATCGTCAACATCATCAACAACATCATCATCATCAACATCATCAACATCATCATCATCATCCACATCATCAACATCAACAACATAATCAACATCATCATCACATCATCAACAGCACCATCATCAACCTCATCAACATTATCAACATCATCATCATCAACATCATCATCAACATCATCATCAACATCATCAACATCGTCATCATCAACAACATTAACATCATCAACAACATCATCATCATAAACATCATCAACATCATCATCAACATCATCAACATCATCAACAACATCATCAACATCATCATCAACATCATCAACAACATCATTATCAACATCATCATCAACATCATCAACATCATCATCATCAACATCATTACCATCATCATCACTAGCCAAAATCAACATCATCATCAGCAGCAGCCAGATCATGATCATCACTCGCCAAAACTAAAATCATCATCAGCAACAACAGGCAGATCATCACATCCATCCAGAAACTAAATTAACATCATCAGCATCAGCCAAGATGATCATCAACACTAGCCAGATACAAAGTCGTCATCAGCAGCAGCCACCAAATCATCATCTCGAGCCAGAGATAAAATCAACATCATCATCAGCAGCGGCCAGATCATCATCTCGAACCAGAAATAAAATCAACATCATCATCAGCAGCGGCCAGATCATCATCTCGAGCCAGAAATAAAAGCAACATCATCATCAGCAGCCGACAGATCATCACCTCGAGCCAGAGATAAAATCAACATCATCATCAGCAGCGGCCAGATCATCATCTCGAGCCAAAAATGAAATCAACATCATCATCAGCAGCGGCCAGATCATCATCTCGAGCCAGAGATAAAATCAACATCATCATCAGCAGCGGCCAGATCATCATCTCGAGCCAGAAATGAAATCAACATCATCATCAGCAGCGGCCAGATCATCACCTCGAGCCAGAGATAAAATCAACATCATCATCAGCAGCCGACAGATCATCATCATCGTCATCCTGTGGCTGATGAAGGTCGTGAAATGACGAACGCGCCCATCGCAGGAGTGGCACCCGCAGCTCTGCGCCGCCACCGACGAAGACGATCACAGCCGAGTGGCCGTGTGCGCGCTGAGAGGGCCCAAATGATGATGGGGGGGGGGGGGTGCAGTGAAAGTCGCCACGTGGGAGACAAAGGCGGCCGGGCGTGGTGCTGCGGCAAGGCCACCCGCCTTCGCAAAAACTGCTGCTCGCTCGCAGCAAAACCCGCGGTTCTGATTGGCACGTTTGGCTACGTACGGTGCGAAAGAAGTTCGACGTACACACACACTGCTACCCACAGACTCAACACTGCCCATAGACTCAACACTACCCATAGACTCAACACGACCCATAGACTCAACACTGCCCATAGACTCAACACTACCCATAGACTCAACACGACCCATAGACTCAACACTACCCATAGACTCAACACTGCCCATAGACTCAACACTACCCATAGACTCAACACGACCCATAGACTCAACACGACCCATAGACTCAACACGACCCATAGACTCAACACGACCCATAGACTCAACACGACCCATAGACTCAACACTGCCCATAGACTCAACACTACCCATAGACTCAACACTGCCCATAGACTCAACACTGCCCATAGACTCAACACTGCCCATAGACTCAACACTGCCCATAGACTCAACACTGCCCATAGACTCAGCACTACCCATAGACTCAACACGACCCATAGACTCAACACTACCCATAGACTCAACACTGCCCATAGACTCAACACTGCCCATAGACTCAACACTGCCCATAGACTCAACACTGCCCATAGACTCAACACTACCCATAGACTCAACACAACCCATAGACTCAACACTGCCCATAGACTCAACACTGCCCATAGACTCAACACTGCCCATAGACTCAACACTACCCATAGACTCAACACGACCCATAGACTCAACACTACCCATAGACTCAACACTGCCCATAGACTCAACACTGCCCATAGACTCAGCACTACCCATAGACTCAACACGACCCATAGACTCAACACTACCCATAGACTCAACACTGCCCATAGACTCAACACGACCCATAGACTCAACACTGCCCATAGACTCAACACTGCCCATAGACTCAACACTACCCATAGACTCAACACTACCCCATAGACTCAACACTGCCCATAGACTCGACACTGCCCATAGACTAACACGACCCATAGATTAACACGACCCATAGACTCAACACTGCCCCATAGACTCAACACTGCCCATAGACTCAACACTGCCCATAGACTCAACACTACCCATTGACTCAACACTGCCCATAGACTCAACACTGCCCACAGACTTAATACTGCCCATAGACTCAACACTACCCATAGACTCAACACTGCCCATAAACTCAACACTGCACATAGACTCAACACCTCACCTCCGATGAGCACTGCTGGCTACGTACGGTGCGAAAGAAGTTCCACACACGTGCAGCCTGGCACAGCGCTCTGATGCAGGCTACACGGTGATGGGGGAGGGGCGAGTTTGGGTTTTTGCTTTTTGTGTTTACAAATCACTCGGATGGATCAGTCGCTGTTGAAAGTTTTATCGGGAACGTTGTTCGGTGGCCAACGCAACCACCACCATCATCACCATCATCATCACCATCATCACCACCATCATCATCACAACCACCACCATCATCACCATCACCACCATCATCACCATCACCACCACCATCATCACCATCTTCACCACCACCATCATCATCACCATCACCACCACCATCATCACCATCACCATCATCACAACCACCACAATCATCACCACCACCATCATCACCATCATCACTATCACCACCATCATCATCACAACCACCACCATCATCACCATCACCACCATCATCACCATCACCACCACCATCATCACCATCTTCACCACCACCATCATCATCACCATCACCACCACCATCATCACCATCACCACCACCATCATCACAACCACCACCATCATCACCATCACCACCACCATCATCACCACCATCACCACCACCACCATCATCACCATCACTACCACCATCATCACCACCACCACCATCACCACCACCACCACCATCATCAGCGCCACTCAGAGACACAACAACAGCGGGCATCGATCGGGGCAATAATGGGTGGGGGAGGGAGCGAGGGGGTGATAGTGGCGGCGGCGGGGGGGGGGCATCCCCCCCTCATCCCTCCCCCCCTCATCCCCCCGCCCCTCATCCCCCATCCACCCCGCCCCGCCCCTCCACTCCGGGCTATTGTAAGTCGCCGCAGAGACATTGAACGCAAAGCGATGCCTGTCACGGGGATTACGGAGCGTGTGTGCAGCCAACTGTGGCACCATCACCGCCATCAACACAACCATCAATACCCCCACCACCATCACCATCATCACCATCACCACCATCATCACCATCAACACCATCACCGCTATCAACACCACCCCACCACTATCATCATCACTACCACCACCATCACCATCATCACCATCAACACTATCAACACCACCCCCACCACTATCATCATCACTACCACCACCATCATCATCATCACCATCAACACCATCACCGCTATCAACACCACCATCAATACCCCCACCACCATCATCATCACTACCGCCACCATCATCACTACCGCCACCATTACCATCATCACCATCAAAACCATCACCGCTATCAACACCACCATCACCGCCATCATTACTACCGCCACCATCACCATCATCACCATCAGCACCATCACCACTATCAACACCATCACCACCACCACCATCATCACCATCACCACTATCATCGCCACCATCATCACCACCGCTATTATCATGACTACCATCATCACCACACCATCATGGTCTAGCGACCTGTGCCACCACTATCACTTCCATTATGATCACAATGATATCCCTTGTGCTCGTTAGGTGATGTCCCTGTGAGCGGTCTCTGTGTGATGATGGTGGTGGTGGTGGTGATGGTGGTGGTGATGGTGATGATGATGGTGGTGGTGGTGATGATGATGGTGGTGGTGATGATGGTGATGATGGTGGTGGTGATGATGGTGGTGATGATGATGATGGTGATGATGGTGATGATGGTGATGATGATGGTGATGATGGTAGTTGTGATGATGGTGGTGATGGTGGTGGTGATGATGATGATGGTGATGATGGTGATGATGATGGTGGTGATGATGGTGGTGGTGATGATGATGATGGTGATGGTGATAGTAATGATGGTGATGATGGTGATGATGATGGTGATGATGGTGGTTGTGATGATGGTGGTGATGATGATGATGGTGGTGGTGATGATGGTGATGATGGTGGTGGTGATGATGGTGGTGATGATGATGATGGTGATGATGGTGATGATGGTGATGATGATGGTGATGATGGTGATGATGGTGGTGATGGTGGTGGTGATGATGGTGGTGGTGGTGATGATGGTGGTGATGATGATGCTGATAATAGTGGTGATGATGGTGGTGGTGGTGATGATGGTGGTGATGATGATGTTGGTAATGATGGTGATGATGATGCTGATGATATCCCCGTAAGTGAGGGCGTCTCTGTGTCCCGTATGAATAATGCATCCCAAGCCTCAGGTGCGTGACCGTCTGGTAGAGACAGACGCAAAGATATCCTGCACACTCGCTCGCTCACTCACTCATTCGCTCGCCCACTCATTCGCTCGCTCGCCCACTCATTCGCTCACTCACCCACTCATTGGCTCACTCACCTACTCATTCGCTCACTCATTCCCTCACTCACCCACTCATTCGCTCGCTCGCCCACTCATTCGCTCACTCACCCACTCATTGGCTCACTCACCTACTCATTCGCTCACTCATTCGCTCACTCATTCGCTCACTCATTCGCTCACTCATTCGCTCACTCATTCGCTCACTCACCCACTCATTCGCTCACTCACCCACTCACTCATTCGCACACTCATTCGCTCGCTCATTCACTCATTCGCTCACTCACTCACTCACTCATTCGCTCACTCACCCACTCATTGGCTCACTCACCCACTCATTCGCTCACTCATTCGCTCACTCATTCGCTCACTCACCCACTCATTCGCTCACTCACCCACTCACTCATTCGCACACTCATTCGCTCGCTCATTCACTCATTCGCTCACTCACTCACCCACTCATTCGCTCACTCACCCACTCATTGGCTCACTCACCCACTCATTCGCTCACTCATTCGCTCACTCATTCGCTCACTCATTCGCTCACTCACCCACTCATTCGCTCACTCACCCACTCACTCATTCGCACACTCATTCGCTCGCTCATTCACTCATTCGCTCACTCACTCACCCACTCATTCGCTCACTCACCCACTCATTGGCTCACTCACCCACTCATTCGCTCACTCACTCGCCCACTTGTCCATTCGCTCGGCCTGGTAGAGAGAGGCACTGGGTCTCCTACCTCCTCACTCATTCACTCATCAACTCAATCATTACTGCCTCGTTCATCACCTCATCACGAGCAGCGTTCCCTCCCCCTCCGCCGCCTGCCGCCCACGCACCGTAGCCCTGATGTCACGAGCCCCGCTCGCTTCGAATCATCATCATCACCATCACCACCACCATCACCACCATCACCATCATCACCACCATCACCACCACCATCATCACCATCATCATGATCATCACCATCATCACTATCATCACCATCATCACCATCACCACCATCACCACCACCATCACCATCATCATCACCACCACCATCATCACCATCATCACCACCACCACCACCACCACCGTGGTCTACCCACTGCTTGACGAAGATCAATGCGACGATGACGATGTCTCTCCCCTGCGTGTATTCTCTCATCCACGTGCTTCTCTCTCTGTCTCTCAGTGTCATCACCACCACCATCATCATCACCTTATCATCATCATCACCATCACCACCACCACCGTGGTCTACCCACTGCTTGACGAAGATCAGTGTAACGATGTCACCTACTCTGCGTGTGTTCTCTCATCCGCGTGTTCACTTCCGTGTGCCTCCGTTACCCTCCCTCCCCCCGGCACGGTAAACGCACGAATCATTCATAATTCACCACCATTCTTTCACCACCGCCGTTCATTCATCGCAGCCCTACTGGCTTCAGATGTCACCCCCCACTGATGTCAGCCGTGAGCCGGAGTGTCGCTCCGTAAGTTGGCGGCGAGGTTTGCCAGCGCAGCGCGCCAACCACCAGACCCACCGCTCCCCCATTGGTGATGACGAATGATTGATTCATCATTATCATCATCGTCGTCATCGTCGTCGTCGTTCCTCATTCATTCCTCGTTCATTCGCGCATCTGTGCTGAGCCACTTCCACACGGGGTCACGTCAGGTGAAGGTCACGTTCAACTGGGTCACCGTGAGCTTCATGCGAAACTCGGTCAGCTCAAGTTCATCTGAAATTAGGTCAAAGGTCAGGTTCATGCGAGACGAGGTCGTGTCAAGTTCACACGAAAACTGGTTCAAGGTCAAGTTCGACTCCAGGCCGCGTTTACGTGACCTCAGACCGGGTCACGTGCTTCAAAGGTGAGGTCAACAGGTGAAGGTCACGTGAAGCGATGTCCAGGCCAGGTGTGTGACGGGAAGCCAGGGAGGCGTACGTCACAATGGAAGTGGGGGGGGGGGGTGATGTGGGGGGGGGGGGGTGATGTAGGGGGAGGGGGTGGGGGGTGTTGAGGGGCGGGGCGGGCTGGTGAGAGTCGCTAACGAGTTCTCGATTCCGGCGCGAGCCCGCGGTCTCCACAGCCCCCACCCCCATCCCCCACCCCGCCCCCCACCACCACCCCCCACCACCCTCACCACCACCACCACCCCCACCACCACCCCCACCACCACCCCCACCACCACCCCCACCACCACCACCACCACCCCCACCACCGCCCCTCTCATTATCTCTCATTGCAGGGTTCACCAATCACCCCCCCCCCTTACCCCCCTGTGCATCTCCACCGCCCCCCTCCCTCCTCCCCCTCCTCCTCCTCCTCCTCCAGCCCCGCCCCTCTCCCACCACCTGGCTCCTTAATCATGAATGGGGGGGAGGGAGTAGGGGGCACGCGCCACCCCCATTCTCACCTTGCCCCTCCCTCCTCCGTTGGGTTGAGGTGGGGGAGATCAATGGAGGAGGGGAGGGGTAAGGAGGGAGGGGGTGGGAGTTAGTGACGTCACGAGGCGCGAGCGCCTGAGCGTTGTCAAGGTAACACCCCCACGCCATCACCCCCGCCCCTCCCCTCCTCACCTCCCCCCCCCTTTCCAATAGAAGGGGTGGGGGGGGGGAGGTGAGTGAGTAGGTGAGTGAGTAGGTGAGTGAGTAGGTGTGGATAGAGAGTGAGTGAGTAGGTGAGTGAGTGAGTAGGTGAGTGAGTAGGTGAGTGAGTAGGTGAATGAGTAGGTGTGGAGAGTGAGTGAGTAGGTGAGTGAGTAGATGTGGATAGAGAGTGAGTGAGTAGGTGAGTGAGTGAGTAGGTGAGTGAGTAGGTGAGTGAGCAGGTGAATGAGTAGGTGGGGAGAGTGAGTGAGTAGGTGAGTGAGTAGATGTGGATAGAGAGTGAGTGAGTGAGTAGGTGAGTGAGTGAGTGAGTAGGTGAGTGAGTAGGTGAGTGAGCAGGTGAATGAGTAGGTGTGGAGAGTGAGTGAGTAGGTGAGTGAGTAGATGTGGATAGAGAGTGAGTGAGTGAGTAGGTGAGTGAGTGAGTAGGTGAGTGAGTAGGTGAGTGAGCAGGTGAATGAGTAGGTGGGGAGAGTGAGTGAGTAGGTGAGTGAGTAGATGTGGATAGAGAGTGAGTGAGTAGGTGAGTGAGTGAGTAGGTGAGTGAGTAGGTGAGTGAGTAGGTGAATGAGTAGGTGTGGAGAGTGAGTGAGTAGGTGAGTGAGTAGATGTGGATAGAGAGTGAGTGAGTGAGTAGGTGAGTGAGTGAGTAGGTGAGTGAGTAGGTGAGTGAGTAGGTGAATGAGTAGGTGTGGAGAGTGAGTGAGTAGGTGAGTGAGTAGATGTGGATAGAGAGTGAGTGAGTGAGTAGGTGAGTGAGTGAGTAGGTGAGTGAGTAGGTGAGTGAGCAGGTGAATGAGTAGGTGTGGAGAGTGAGTGAGTAGGTGAGTGAGTAGGTGTGGAGAGTGAGTGAGTAGGTGAGTGAGTAGGTGTGGAGAGTGAGTGAGTAGGTGAGTGAGTGAGTAGGTGAGTGAGTAGGTGAGTGAGTAGGTGAGTGAGTAGGTGTGGAGAGTGAGTGAGTAGGTGAGTGAGTAGGTGAGTGAGTAGATGAGTGAGTAGGTGAGTGAGTAGGTGAGTGAGTGAGTAGGTGAGTGAGTAGGTGAGTGGATAGTGAGTGAGTAGGTGAGTGAGTAAGCGAGTGAGTAGGTGAGTGAGTAGGTGAGTGAGTAGGTGAGTGGATGGTGAGTGAGTAGGTGAGTGAGTGAGTAGGTGAGTGAGTAGGTGAGTGAGTAGGTGAGTGAGTGAGTAGGTGAGTGAGTAGGTGAGTGATTATGTGTTGATAGTGAGTGAGTAGGTGAGTGAGTAGGTGAGTGAGTAGGTGAGTGAGTAGGTGAGTGAGTAGGTGTGGAGAGTGAGTGAGTAGGTGAGTGAGTAGGCGAGTGAGTAGGTGAGTGAGTAGGTGAGTGAGTAGGTGAGTGAGTAGGTGTTGATAGTGAATGAGTAGGTGAGTGAGTAGGTGAGTGAGTAGGTGAGTGAGTAGGTGAGTTAGTAGGTGTTGATAGTGAGTGAGTAGGTGAGTGAGTAGGTGAGTCAGTAGGTGTTGATAGAGAGTGAGTAGGTGAGTGAGTAGGTGAGTGAGTAGGTGAGTGAGTAGGTGAGTTAGTAGGTGTTGATAGTGAGTGAGTAGGTGAGTGAGTAGGTGAGTCAGTAGGTGTTGATAGTGAGTGAGTAGGTGAGTGAGTAGGTGAGTGAGTAGGTGAGTGAGTAGGTGAGTGGATAGTGAGTGAATAGGCGAGTGAGTAGGTGAGTGAGTAGGTGAGTGAGTAGGTGTGGAAAGTGAGTGAGTAGGTGAGTGAGTAGGTGTGGAGAGTGAGTGAGTAGGTGTTGATAGTGAGTAGGTGAGTGGATAGTGAGTGAATAGGCGAGTGAGTAGGTGAGTGAGTAGGTGAGTGAGTAGGTGTGGAAAGTGAGTGAGTAGGTGAGTGAGTAGGTGTGGAGAGTGAGTGAGTAGGTGAGTGAGTGAGTGAGTAGGTGTTGATAGTGAGTAGGTGTGTGGATAGTGAGTGAGTAGGTGAGTGAATAGGCGAGTGAGTAGGTGAGTGAGTAGGTGAGTGAGTAGGTGAGTGAGTAGGTGAGTGGATAGTGAGTGAGTAGGTGAGTGAGTAGGTGAGTGAGTAGGTGTGGAAAGTGAGTGAATAGGCGAGTGAGTAGGTGAGTGAGTAGGTGAGTGAGTAGGTGTGGAACGTGAGTGAGTAGGTGAGTGAGTAGGTGTGGAGAGTGAGTGAGGAGGTGAGTGAGTGAGTAGGTGTTGATAGTGAGTGAGTAGGTGTGTGGATAGTGAGTGAGTAGGTGAGTGAGTAGGTGAGTGAGTGAGTAGGTGAGTGAGTAGGTGAGTGAGTAGGTGAGTGAGTAGGTGTGGATAGAGAGTGAGTAGGTGAGTGAGTAGGCGAGTGAGTAGGTGAGTGAGTGAGTAGGTGAGTGAGTAGGTGAGTGAGTGAGTAGGTGAGTGAGTAGGTGAGTGGATAGTGAGTGAGTAGGTGAGTGAGTAGGTGAGTGAGTAGGTGTGGAGAGTGAGTGAGTAGGAGTGGATAGTGAGTCAGTAGGTGAGTGAGTAGGTGAGTGAGTAGGTGTGGAGAGTGAGAGACTAGGTGAGTGAGTAGGTCAGTGAGTAGGTGAGTGAGTAGGTGAGTGAGTAGGTGTTGATAGTGAGTGAGTAGGTGAGTGAGTAGGTGAGTGAGTAGGTGAGTGAGTATGTGTTGATAGTGAGTGAGTAGGTGAGTGAGTAGGTGAGTGAGTAGGCGAGTGAGTAGGTGAGTGAGTGAGTAGGTGAGTGAGTAGGTGAGTGGATAGTGAGTGAGTAGGTGAGTGAGTAGGTGAGTGAGTAGGTGAGTGAGTAGGCGAGTGAGTAGGTGAGTGAGTAGGTGAGTGAGTAGGTGAGTGGATGGTGAGTGAGTAGGTGAGTGAGTGAGTAGGTGAGTGAGTAGGTGAGTGAGTGAGTAGGTGAGTGAGTAGGTGAGTGAGTAGGTGAGTGAGTAGGTGAGTAGGTGAGTGAGTAGGTGAGTGAGTGAGTGAGTAGGTGAGTGGATAGTGAGAGAGTAGGTGAGTGAGTAGGTGAGTGAGCAGGTGAGTGAGTAGGTGAGTGGGTAGGTGAGTGAGTAGGTGAGTGAGTAGGTGAGTGAGTAGGTGAGTGAGTAGGCGAGTGAGTAGGTGAGTGAGTGAGTAGGTGAGTGAGTAGGTGAGTGGATAGTGAGTGAGTAGGTGAGTGAGTAGGTGAGTGAGTAGGTGAGTGAGTAGGCGAGTGAGTAGGTGAATGAGTAGGTGAGTGAGTAGGTGAGTGGATGGTGAGTGAGTAGGTGAGTGAGTGAGTAGGTGAGTGAGTAGGTGAGTGAGTAGGTGAGTGAGTAGGTGAGTGAGTGAGTAGGTGAGTGAGTAGGTGAGTGAGTAGGTGAGTGAGTAGGTGAGTAGGTGAGTGAGTAGGTGAGTGAGTGAGTAGGTGAGTGGATAGTGAGAGAGTAGGTGAGTGAGTAGGTGAGTGAGCAGGTGAGTGAGTAGGTGAGTGGATAGTGAGTGAGTAGGTGAGTGAGTAGGTGAGTGAGTAGGTGAGTGAGTAGGTGAGTGAGTGAGTAGGTGAGTGGATAGTGAGAGAGTAGGTGAGTGAGCAGGTGAGTGAGTAGGTGAGTGGATGGTGAGTGAGTAGGTGAGTGAGTAGGTGAGTGAGTAGGTGAGTGAGTAGGTGAGTGAGTGAGTAGGTGAGTGAGTAGGTGAGTGAGTAGGTGAGTAGGTGAGTGAGTAGGTGAGTGAGTAGGTGAGTGGATAGTGAGAGAGTAGGTGAGTGAGTAGGTGAGTGGGTAGGTGAGTGGGTAGGTGAGTGAGTAGGTGAGTGAGTAGGTGAGTGAGTATGTGTGGATCGCAAGGGGAGGGAGAGGTGAGGAGTGGGGAGGGAGAGAGGTGAGGAGGAGGAGTGAGGAGGAGGAGAGAGAGAGAGGGAGGGAGGGAGGGAGCGAGGTGGGGGTATCAGCAGCAATGTGTTATTGCGATGCTATTGTTGTTGTTATTGTCAGGGGGAGTGGTGTGATCGTGGGTGGTGGTGGTAGTGGGGGGGGAGAGGGGGTAGAGGGGTGGGGGGGGTAAAGGGGTGTGGGGGTGGGGGGTGAGAGGGGGTGGGGGGTAAAGGGGGTGGGGGGGGGAGCGCGCGCGGGGCTCTGCTGGCTCCGTCTCGCGCACTCGGAGTCCACGGCTCGCGTGCGCGCGACACGCGGAGAGGAGAGAGAAGCGCGTCCATGGGTCTCCTCGTCCACCTCCTCCACCTCCTCCTCCTCCACCACCTCCACCACCACCACCACTTCGTCCTCCACCTCGTCATCCTCCTCGCGCCGCTCACCGTCGACGGGACTCCACGGCCAGGTGAGGTGGGGGGGAGGGGGGTGCAGGTGAGATGAGATGGGGAGAGGGGGGCTGGTGAGGTGAGATGGAGGGGCAGGTGAGGTGGGGTGGGGGGGAGGGGGTGAGGTGAGGTGGGGGGGAGGGGGTGAGGTGGGGGGGGAGGGGGTGAGGTGAGATGGGGGGGTGCAGGTGAGGTGAGGTGGGGTGGGGGGGGAGGGGGTGAGGTGAGATGGAGGGGCAGGTGAGGTGGGGTGGGGGGGGAGGGGGTGAGGTGAGATGGGGGGGTGCAGGTGAGGTGAGGTGGGGGTGCAGGTGAGATGGGCGGGGGGTGCAGGTGAGGTGAGATGGGGGTGCAGGTAAGGGGGGAGTGGGTGAGGTGGGGGGAGGGGGTGAGGTGAGATGGGGGGGGGTTCCAGGTGAGGTGAGGTGGGGGTGCAGGTGAGATGGGCGGGGGGTGCAGGTGAGGTGAGGTTGGGGGTGCAGGTGAGGTGAGGTGGGGGGCTGGTGAGGTGGGGGGGAGGATGTGAGGTGAGATGGGGGGGGGGGCAGATGAGGTGAGACAAAGAAGGCCGTGACTGGGGTGCCTGCTGAAATCGCACGGTAGGGGGTGAGCTCGCTGGAGCCGTGACTATCTCCCGGAGCGGCAGCTGATGCAGTAGTTAAGTCGCGTGCGGTGGGGTCCAGTGTGGGTCTGGGCCATGGGTCTCTCTCTCCCTCTCTCACGGGGGTCTCCACTGCGGTGCAGTGAGTAGCCAGGCACTTGCAGGCCTGCGCCTGTGCCCGTTTGCATGACGGTGACGGTGGTGACGGTGGTTGCTGATCGCTGTGATGATTGTGGTGATGGTAGGGGTGGTGGCAGTGATGGTAGTGATGGTAGGGGTGGTGGTTGGGGGTGAAATTGTGTGATTATGGTGGTGGTGGTGATGGTAGTGGTGGTGCTGATAGGACAGTTGTGGAGAGAGTGGAGAGTTTCCCATACCTGGGCAGTGTGCTCATGGCCGGCTCCGGTTTGACAGCAGAGGTCTCACTCCGAATCAGTCGAGCGGTAATATCTTTTCATCGGTTGCGTAACGCTGTGTGGAAGCTACCTGGTCTGTCGCTCCGCACGAAGCTTCAGGTCTTCTCGGCCAGAGTCATTCCCTCCCTTATCTACGCTTGCGAAACGTGGACCCCCCTATTGGAACATCTTCGCCGGTTGAAACATTTAGGCTGGCCTGCCTACGATCCATCCTGGGTTTAACCAGGCTGGATTGTGTGAGGAGCTCACACATCATTGAAAGATCTGGGCAAAATCCCATCGGTGAGCTCCTCCGGCAGGCAAGGCTGCGTTGGCTGGGCCATGTAGCCCATATGCCCAGCCACCGCATGCCTAAACAGCTTTTGTTCGGCCGCACAGAGGGGGCTAAACGGGCGCGGCACGGGCTAGAGAAGAGATGGAGTGATGTGGTACATGAGGACGTGGAGCTGAGTGGACTTGCCGATGAATGGTACCAGCGGTGTCAAGATCGGCCTCAGTGGAGGAGGCTCGTGAAGGACGCGACTGGGCAGTTGGAGGCAGTCGCCCTCCAGCAACAACGGAGAGCGGAGGAGTTACGCTCACAACAACGAGCGGAGCGCCGGGTGGCTAAAGCACAGCAAGTTGGCACAGTCGGGGGCACACGTGGTGCATCAGCCAGTCATCTCGGTCATCTCAGTCAGTCGACCCGTGGCACCTGCTGGGTCTGCCCCGTGACCTCCTGCCAGCGGGCGTTCGACACTTCACGTTACTGCCTCAACGTGCACCTAGCCTGGTACAAGCGTCGTGGTGACGTCACCGCTACTTAGTCGCGAATGGCGGTTGTTGTTGTTGTCTCCATCTGCGGTGCTCCGGGGTAAGGCCTCGCCCTTGAGGACGACATCCTTGAAGCGCTTCTCTCTGCCCTCCTCTTGAACGTACACCCCTCCCATCGAGCTGGGAGTGGAAGACTTCGTTGCTCCGGGAGTCTGGGGTCTGGCATACGGACGGCGTGGTCGGTCCCGCGTAGCTGATGTCCAATGATCGTGGCCTCCGTGCTCGTGGTGTCTGTTCGCGAGCGGACGCTGATGTTAGCAAGTGCGTCTGCCATCTTCACACCCGGTGTCAAGGATCTTCCGCAAGCAGCGTTGATTGGACATCTCTAGCGCTGTGAGATGTCTCCCGTAATGTTACCCACGTCTCAGCTCCAGACAGTAAGGTAGAGATTACGGCTGCTTGATAAAGCACGGTCTTGGTGTTTGGACCTCATGTCACCTTCCTCAAACACCCCTTTTTCTCAGCCGACCGAAAGCTCCACTTGCACATTTCAGCATTCTGAGAAAGAGGGCTTCCTAGGTATGGGAAATGCTCAACATTTTCCAGAGGCTCACCGTGGATGTAGATTGTCGGAGCTGGGAGCTGCACATTGAGAACTGGTTGATGGAAGACCTTAGTCTTT
This sequence comes from Lampetra fluviatilis, assembly GCF_964198595.1. Lineage (NCBI taxonomy): Eukaryota > Metazoa > Chordata > Hyperoartia > Petromyzontiformes > Petromyzontidae > Lampetra > Lampetra fluviatilis. The sequence continues at coordinate 7,529,085 of NC_136334.1, read as the reverse complement.
CAAATATTAAGCGTCAGTGCCATTTTCTCAAATGCCTCAGTAAAAGTTTATTTATGATTTCCTGAACATTCACTCCTGAGTGGGCACACACCACAGCATCGTCATCAGCATACTGAAGTTCAACAGCTGCTGTCGGGATGGTCTTAGCATTAGATAGGAGTCGGTTGATGTTGAACAGCTAACCATCCAATTCGGTAGTTTAGCTCCACTCCTGCTCGAAGTTTGCCAGGAGTTTAGCTGTAGCATCGCGGCGAGGAATATTGGGAGAAGATTGTTGGGGCGATGGCACAGCCTTGTTTGACTCGAGTCTTAACTTCCACGTGATCTGAGATGGATCCATTTCGAAGAATTACCGCTCTCACAGCCATCACGCAGCAGGCGAAGAATGGCGACGGATTTCGGTGGACATCCACGACTTTTGAAGGATCTTCCACAGAGATTCTCGGTTGACAGAATCAAGGGCTTTGGCGAGGTCAAAGAAGGCCGCGTAGAGAGGTCTGTGTTGTTCCTGACGTTTTCCCTGCATCTTCTTGGTTCTTTCGGTAAAGTCACGTAGAAGGGAAATAATACTGGTTGAGGGGGGAGGAGCCAGGGTAGGTCCCTGGATCGGAGTTTTTAAATCCTTTATATTAAGTTCACTTGCTTGCTTGCTTGCGCGCTTACGACCGTGCAAATCTTTCGGTCGTTTTTAAACCCACTTCCCGTGATCCAATCGAGCTGACATTTTGCACACACACTCGTTGTGCGTGACAATTTATTTTCGTGAAATTTTTTTTCCAAAATTTTCCACTTTTTAGGATTTTTTTTCTTTTCATATTTAATTAAAAATACCAATGTGATAAAATGAAACTCTTACTCAAGAAAAACAAAAATGAATAATAAAATAAAACCGATGCCACGCATATAAAGGATTTATAGTGAAAAACTTTGTTTTTACGGGTTAATTTTTTTATTATGGTAAGGTTGGTGCGGCTGAGGCTGCTGCTAGGACTGAGCCTTTGTTATGTAGACTGGTTGAGCTAGAGCAGGGGTCGGCAACCTACGGCTCCGGAGCCGCATGCGGCTCTTTACGGGCTGCTTCTTGACGATATGTACGTATGTACAGTATGTACTCAGATGCATTGCGGCTCTTGAAATACTGAATTTTGTACCGAATTGGAAAGAAATGGCTCTTCTTGTTATTTTGGTTGCCGACCCCTGAGCTAGACGGTGCTGACTGTGACGTTGAACGCGTCGATGATGACGATGTATCCGCTGCTGATGTAGCTCGTGCTGATGCAGCTGATGACGATGTATCCGCTGATGATGATGACGGCGGTGGTGGTGGTGTAGATTCGGCGCTCACTGTGACGCTGAACGCGTCATCCTCGTCGTCGTCGTCGTCACCGCTGCTGCGGGTGCGTGGCGAGCCGCTGGAGTTGTGGTGCACGGTGACCAGCATCAACCCCATCGTGCTGCTCCACTGGGACTTCTCGGGGGCCGCGGTGCGGTCCCCCACTCACACCCACAGCCCCCCCCCCCCACTCACACCCACAGCCCCCCCCCCACTCACACCCACAGCCCCCCCCCCACTCACACCCACAGCCCCCCCCCCCCAACTTCCTACTACCTCCCCCCACTCACACCCACAGCCCCCCACCCCGAACTCCCTCCTACCCCCACTCCCTCCTACTCCCCCACCCTCTCCTGCCCCCTTTAGCCAGCGACGATCCAACTACCCTCGCTATCCCCTGGCCCCATGATGATGCTGCTAATGATGCTGCTGCTGCTAATGCTGCTGCTGCTGATGCTAATCCTGCTGTGGATGCTGCTGATGATGCTGATGCTGATTATGCTGCTGCTGGTGTTGATGATGATGCTGCTGCTGCTGATGCTGTTGCTGATGCTGCTGCTGCTGGTGCTTATCCTGCTGCTGCTGATGCTGCTGCTGCTGATGATGATGTTTCTGCTGACATTTGTCCCCGTGCCCCCAGGAGCTGCCGCTCGGCCGCCAGGAGCGGCGCTACGACCACGTGGGCGTGCTGCACGTGACGCAGAGCGTGCACGTCGAGGCCGTGGGTCCGCGCCACGCGGGGCGCTACGCGTGCCGGGCCTCGAACCGAGCCGGCGGGGCCGACTCCAGCGCCGTCGAGTTGGTCGTGCTGGGTAGGTAACGAGCAGCGCACGGACACTAGCGGAAGGCCCCGGTCTAGTAGCTGTTGATGTCCTGGTCTAGCAGCTGTTGATGTCCTGGTCTAGCAGCTCTTGATGTCCTGGTCTAGTAGCTCTTGATGTCCTGGTCTAGTAGCTGTTGATGTCCTGGTCTAGCAGCTCTTGATGTCCTGGTCTAGAAGCTCTTGATGTCCTGGTCTAGCAGCTCTTGATGTCCTGGTCTAGCAGCTCTTGATGTCCTGGTCTAGCAGCTCTTGATGTCCTGGTCTAGCAGCTCTTGATGTCCTGGTCTAGCAGCTCTTGATGTCCTGGTCTAGAAGCTCTTGGTGTCCTGGTCTAGCAGCTCTTGATGTCCTGGTCTAGCAGCTCTTGGTGTCCTGGTCTAGCAGCTCTTGATGTCCTGGTATAGCAGCTCTTGGTGTCCTGGTCTAGCAGCTCTTGATGTCCTGGTCTAGCAGCTCTTGATGTCCTGGTCTAGCAGCTCTTGATGTCCTGGTCTAGCAGCTCTTGATGTCCTGGTCTAGCAGCTCTTGATGTCCTGGTCTAGCAGCTCTTGATGTCCTGGTCTAGCAGCTCTTGATGTCCTGGTCTAGAAGCTCTTGATGTCCTGGTCTAGCAGCTCTTGATGTCCTGGTCTAGCAGCTCTTGATGTCCTGGTCTAGCAGCTCTTGATGTCCTGGTCTAGCAGCTCTTGATGTCCTGGTCTAGCAGCTCTTGATGTCCTGGTCTAGAAGCTCTTGGTGTCCTGGTCTAGCAGCTCTTGATGTCCTGGTCTAGCAGCTCTTGGTGTCCTGGTCTAGCAGCTCTTGATGTCCTGGTATAGCAGCTCTTGGTGTCCTGGTCTAGCAGCTCTTGATGTCCTGGTCTAGCAGCTCTTGATGTCCTGGTCTAGCAGCTCTTGATGTCCTGGTCTAGCAGCTCTTGATGTCCTGGTCTAGCAGCTCTTGATGTCCTGGTCTAGCAGCTCTTGATGTCCTGGTCTAGTAGCTCGGAGGCCCTGGCCTAGTAACTCTGACGACCACGGTGATGTTGATGATCATGATGATGTTGTCGGTTACCACGACGACGACGCCGCGCTGACAATGTGCCCCACAGACCATGGCTTCGTGCGCATCTCCCCCGCGTCGCGCGACGTCCGCGCGGACGAGGGCGACGCGGTGGAGCTGTCCGTGACCATCGACTCGTACCCCCCGCCGCGGCTTGCCACGTGGTCCGGGCCTCGTCACGCCGACGAGGCCGCGACGGCGGCGCCGGTGGGGGGCAGCGGGGGACTGTGGGGTGGAGGCGAGGGCAGCGGGGGGGGCAGCGGTGGCGAGGCGGCGGAGGCGACGTGGAGCCCGGTGCTGGAGCACCTGGGGGACAACAGGTGAGGGGTGGGAGGCACACAGCTGTCGACCCTCAGGGTTCACCACGTGTTCTTGTAGAGCAGGGGTGGGGAACCGTTTTTCTGCCAAGGGCCATTTGGATGTTTATAACATCATTCGCGGGCCATACAAAATAATACATTAGCCCGTTATATTTGGTCAAACATTTAGTTAACTCACCCCTAATGCTATGGCTGGAACTGCTTTTCTTTGGCGAGGCGTGTGATGATGTTAGCTGGTATTGATGATGTTGCTACTCGCAACTGCTTTTCCAGGTTTGCTCCGAGATGTATTGAATTTCAAGTCCCGCCTGCGGGTGCCTTGGCAGGGCCACACCAAATGATTTTGCGGGCCTTGTACGGACCGCGGGTCGGACGTTCCCCACCCCTGTTAGAGGGACATTGAGTTTTCTTGTCCATACGGCGTACAGCCGCCTCAATATGGGCAAACAAATAAATTGTCTATTTGTTTGTGTTTCTTCCTTGTGATGGGACTTTGTAGGATGCACGTTGTGATTTATAATGGCACGGCGGGATGACCAATAAGTTCTGAATTGTTCTGTAATAAGGTAGGTCACTGATTAGGGGTTGACAGCTATGGGGGCAGCAACAGGGGCGGGGGGGGGGCTTGTCCTATGTTCCGTAATTGGAAAATGACTCTTCTTGGTTCTTTCGGTAAAGTCACGTAGAAGAGAAATAATTCCCTTCTACGTGACGCTGTCTTTCCGACAGACCTGTTCTTCACTTGAAGACGGCTGCTTGCGTTGTGGCCGAAATGTCGTGAGAATAATTTTATTATGTTTATTTTTTTTTATTTTTTTATTTCCCTTCTACGTGATTTTACCGAAAGAACCAAGAAGATGAATCCCTGCAGTCACGAAAGCTTTAAATCGAAATGGAAAATGACTCTCAAATCCCTCACTTGGAAAAAACAACAACCATTCCCTTAGCAACATCGCCACCCCCCCCCACCTCCTCCTGGCCGATGACACACAACCGCACACGCCGGTGCTGGGTCACACGTTGTGCCGCGTAGGGAGAGCTTCCACTGGGGGGGTCCCTTGGGCTCGACTGCAGCAGGGCGGTGCAGCGGTTGAGGTGAGGTGCGATGCGCCAGTCGAGATGCTGGGCCGGTGAGGAGCGAGCGGCGCTCCCTGTGACAGGCCCCGCCGCGGTGGTGGTGACGGTGGTTGTGTGGTCAGGTACCGCAGCGTGCTCTCGCTGGCTGGGGTTTCCCGCCTTCTCTCCGGTTGGTTCCGCGTGGACGCGCACAACTCGGACAGCGCAGACTGGGCGAGCGTCGCGCTCCACGTGAGCGGTGAGGACTCTCCCTCTCGAGCGCTCTCCGTATTGTCTCGCTCTCCGTATTGTCTCGCTCTCCGTATTGTCTCGCTCTCCGTATTGTCTCGCTCTCCGTATTGTCTCGCTCTTCGTATTGTCTCGCTCTCCGTATTGTCTCGCTCTCCGTATTGTCTCGCTCTCCGTATTGTCTCGCTCTCCGTATTGTCTCGCTCTCCGTATTGTCTCGCTCTCCGTATTGTCTCGCTCTCCGTATTGTCTCGCTCTCCGTATTGTCTCGCTCTCCGTATTGTCTCGCTCTTCGTATTGTCTCGCTCTCCGTATTGTCTCGCTCTCCGTATTGTCTCGCTCTCCGTATTGTCTCGCTCTCCGTATTGTCTCGCTCTCCGTATTGTCTCGCTCTTCGTATTGTCTCGCTCTCCGTATTGTCTCGCTCTCCGTATTGTCTCGCTCTCCGTATTGTCTCGCTCTCCGTATTGTCTCGCTCTCCGTATTGTCTCGCTCTCCGTATTGTCTCGCTCCGCTTTCTGCGCTCCCCCCGTTTCCCAAGCCCTCTTTTTCCCTGTGTCCACCGTTTGCCGCAACCTCCGTTTTTCACGCCCTTCGTTTTCCGTGCTCTCCGTTTACTTTGCCCTCCGTTTCCTGCACCCTCTGTTTGTCGCGGCCATAGTTTCCTGAGCTCTCCGTTTCCCGTGCTTTCCATTTACCACGCTTTCTGTTTCCCACGTCCTCTGTTTCCGGCGCCTTCCGTCTCCCGTGTCCTTCACGTCCCACGTCCTCCGTTTTCCCGCACCCTCCGTCTCCCAGGCTCTCTCCCGCGCGACGATCTCGAGTGAACCCTCGTCCCATTTCTTGGCCGCTCCCAGACTTCCTGCGTGCGTCTCTGCGTGCTCCCGATTAACCCCGCCGCCTTGCGCAGCCCCCAGCCGACGAAACCGCTTCCCCTTCCACCTGAATGGCCGGTGCCTGGATCCTGGACATTTAACACAACTCCTCTTCACTCGCACGTGCTAGTCACCTGCGCTTCTCACCTGTGCCTCTCATCCATGTCTTTACCCGTGCCTCTCACCCTGCATTCCATTGGCTGCGGGAATTCCTCGGAGCACTAATCGTCGCGTGGCCACAGCCCACCAAGCTCTGCGCAGCGACGGCCGCGTCACCTCCCATCGCATCAACACCCCCCTCGTCATCACATCATCATCACCTCGATTAGCACGGACGCACAGCCGTCAACCCACACGGGTTACCCCGCAATCTTGTACAGGTCCACACGGCGTGCAACCGTTTCAATACCGGCGACAAAATGTATTGTCCATTTGTGTTTCTCCCTTGTGGTGGGACTTTGTGGGATGAACGTTGAGATTTAAAAGAGGCACGGGGTGACCAATAAGGTCTGAGTTGGTCTGTAACAAGGTAGGGGTTGACAGGTATGCGGTTGGCTAGAGAAGCTGAACATGTATACACACATCACCATCATGCACCACCATCACCACGACGCTGCCCTGGCACCCTTGTAAATAATCACCTCTAAACGACCCCCCGCCCACCGACCCCCCCCGACCCCCCACCCCCCTGCCCCCCAGCGGCCCCCCAGATCGACTCCCTGCTGGCGAGCTCGGACAGCGAGCGGCGCACTTGCACGGCGACCGCGCTGCCGCGAGCGCACGTCACGTGGCTCCTGTGTCCCGGCACACGCAACAGGTGTGACGCACGCACGCACGCACGCAACAGGTGTGACGCACGCACGCAACAGGTGTGACGCACGCACACACGCACGCAACAGGTGTGACGCACGCACGCACGCAACAGGTGTGACGCACACACGCACACAACAGGTGTGACGCAAGCACACACACACGCAACAGGTGTGACGCAAGCACACACACACACGCAACAGGTGTGACGCACGCACGCACGCAACAGGTGTGACGCAAGCACACACACACGCAACAGGTGTGACGCACACACACACGCAACAGGTGTGACGCACGCACGCACGCAACAAGTGTGACGCAAGCACACACACACGCAACAGGTGTGACGCAGGCACGCACGCAACAGGTGTGACGCACACACGCAACAGGTGTGACGCACGCACGCACGCAACAGGTGTGACGCACGCACGCACGCAACAGGTGTGACGCACGCACGCACGCAACAGGTGTGACGCACGCACGCAACAGGTGTGACGCACGCACGCAACAGGTGTGACACACGCACGCACGCGATACGAGACTGTTACTTATTTTACCAGGTAAGGCCCCGCTGAGCTTGCTACGCAGCCCTTTGACAGACGCTGCCTGGGCCACAATTGACAGCTCCTGTAGACCAGGCGAGGGAGTTAACATCTCACCACCGTGGCGCCCCATAAAGACAAAGATCCCCCGTATAGCCTTTAACAGACTATTAGTGCTATTGCTGTGCACTTTCTAGAAAGTTCAACATAGACACATACTGCCCATAGACAAACACTGCCCATTGACTAACACTACCCATAGACTCAACACTACCCATAGACTCAACACTGCCCATAGACTCAACACTACCCATAGACTCAACACTACCCATAGACTCAACACTGCCCATAGACTCAACACTACCCATAGACTCAACACTGCCCATAGACTCAACACTACCCATGGACTCAACACTGCCCATAGACTCGACACTGCCCCATAGACTCAACACTACCCATAGACTCAACACTGCCCATAGACTCAACACTACCCATCGACTCAACACTACCCATAGACTCAACACTGCCCATAGACTCAACACTACCCATAGACTCAACACTACCCATAGACTCAACACTACCCATAGACTCGACACTGCCCATAGACTCAACACTACCCATAGACTCAACACTACCCATAGACTCAACACTACCCATAGACTCAACACTGCCCATAGACTCAACACTACCCATAGACTCAACACTGCCCATAGACTCACACTGCCCATAGACTCAACACTACCCATAGACTCAACACTACCCATAGACTCAACACTGGCCATAGACTCAACACTACCCATAGACTCAACACTACCCATCGACTCAACACTACCCATAGACTCAACACTGCCCATAGACTCAACACTACCCATAGACTCAACACTACCCATAGACTCAACACTACCCATAGACTCGACACTGCCCATAGACTCAACACTACCCATAGACTCAACACTACCCATAGACTCAACACTACCCATAGACTCAACACTGCCCATAGACTCAACACTACCCATAGACTCAACACTGCCCATAGACTCACACTGCCCATAGACTCAACACTACCCATAGACTCAACACTACCCATAGACTCAACACTGGCCATAGACTCAACACTACCCATAGACTCAACACTACCCATAGACTCAACACTGCCCATAGACTCAACACTGCCCATAGACTCACACTGCCCATAGACTCAACACTACCCATAGACTCAACACTGCACCTCCAATAAATCACGGTTGGCTACGTACGGTGCGAAAGAAGTTCAACGCATGTAGCAAATAACCACAGCACTACCGCTCCCCCAAACCCAATACACAAACTCAACGCTCCACTCCCCCCACCCACTCCGCCCCCCCTCTCTGCCCCCCACCCTCTCTGCCCCCCCTCCCTCTCTGCCCCCCCTCCCTCTCTGCCCCCCCTCCCTCTCTGCCCCCCCTCCCTCTCTGCCCCCCTCCCTCTCTGCCCCCCCTCCCTCTCTGCCCCCCTCCCTCTCTGCCCCCCCTCCCTCTCTGCCCCCCTCCCTCTCTGCCCCCCCCCCCTCTCTGCCCCCCCTCCCTCTCTGCCCCCCCTCCCTCTCTGCCCCCCCTCCCTCTCTGCCCCCCTCCCTCTCTTCCCCCCCTCCCTCTCTGCCCCCCCTCCCTCTCTGCCCCCCCTCCCTCTCTGCCCCCCTCCCTCTCTGCCCCCCCTCCCTCTCTGCCCCCCTCCCTCTCTGCCCCCCGCCCCCCAATCCAGTTGCAGCGGCAGTAACGACACGCGGGAACTGGAGGCCGGCAACGGGACGACGATCCGCGAACGCGAGGCCGGGGAGACCCAGGGCGACGACGGGCCGCTGGGGGTCACGGTCGTCAGCGAGTTGACCTTGACCCCCGCCCTTTGGGGTCACGCGGGGGTCATCGGGGAGGCGGTGGGGGCCGGGCAGCCGGAGGGACGCGCGGACGTGGGTGGCGATGGAGAGGGGACGGGGGGGGAGCCGGGGTCCGGCGGGGTCGGGGGGTCTGCGGGGGACGTGCTGGGGGTGCCGCTGGGGTCAGGGTTCACGGTGGAATGCGTCGCCTGGAACCGCTTGGGGAGCAGCTCCAGAGTTCACTTCACCTCGCCGTTCTTCCTGCGGAGTGCGACACGCACACACACACAGTCACACACACGCACATACACACAGTCAGACACACGCACACAGTCACACACACACACACACAGTCACACACACACACAGTCACACACACACACAGTCACATATATACACACAGTCACACACACAGTCACACACACAGTCACACACACACACAGTCTCACACACACAGTCACACACACACACAGTCACACACACACAGTCATACACACACAGTCACACACACACACACAGTCACACACACACAGTCACACACACACACGCATACAGTCACACACACAGTCAGACACACACACAGTCACACACACAGTTACACACACACACACACAGTCACACACACAGTCACACACACACACACACAGTCACACACACACAGTGACACACGCACACACACACACAGTCACACACACAGTCACACACACACACACGCAGTCACACACACACACACAGTCAGACACACGCACACAGTCAGACACACGCACACACACAGTCACACACACACAGTCACACACACACAGTCACACACACACAGTCACGCACACACAGTCACACACACAGTCACACACACACACACACAGTCACACACACCCAGTCACACACACACACAGTCACACACACACAGTCACACACACACAGTCACACACACACACAGTCACACACACACACGCACACACGCAGTCACACAACCACACAGCCACGTGCACTCCACTATCCACTGTCCCTCACCATGCCGCCTATGCCCCTCTTCCCCGTGTCCCCCTCCTTCCCCCCCTCGCCTCTCCTCCCCCCGTGCCCCCCCCCGTGCCCCCCCCCGTGCCCCCCCTGACCTCCCATGCCGCCCCTCCCCCCATGCCCCTCCTCCGCCCCTCACGTCTCCTCCCCTCCGTGCCCCCCCGTGCCCCCCCCCGTGCCCCCCCCGTGCCCCCCCCCCCGCGTCTCGACAGGGGGTGCTGCAGGCCCCGTGGCGGGCGGCGCGCTGAGCGTGTCGCTGTGGTCGCTGCTCGCCGTGTCGCTGCTCGCAGGCGCGCTGCTCACATCCACACTCTTCTTCCTGCACAAGGCACGCGGGGTGAGCACGGGGGGTGAGCACGGGGGGTGAGCACGGGGGGTGAGCACGGGGGGTGAGCGCGGGGAGAGCGCGCGGGGTGAGCGTGGGGGGGGGTGAGCGCGCGAGATGAGCGTGTGGGGTGAGCGGGGGGGGGGGGGTGAGCGCGCGGGGTGAGCGGGGGGGGGGGTGAGCGCACGGGGTGAGCGTGGGGGGGGGTGAGCGCGCGAGATGAGCGCGTGGGGTGAGCGGGGGGGGGGGGGTGAGCGCGCGGGGTGAGCGGGGGGGGGGGGGGTGAGCGCACGGGGTGAGCGTGGGGGGCGGTGAGCGCGCGAGATGAGCGCGTGGGGTGAGCGGGGGGGGGGGGGTGAGCGCGCGGGGTGAGCAGGGGGGGGGGTGAGCGCACGGGGTGAGTGGGGGGGGGGTGAGCACGCGGGGTGAGCACGCGGGGAGCCTCGCTCAGCGCTCACCTCGCTCACTCACCCTTCTCACTCGCCCTTCTCACTCGCCCTTCTCACCGCTCTCACTCACCACTCTCACTCACCGCTCTCATTCACTCACCGCTCTCACTCACCCCTCTCACTCACCACTCTCACTCACCGCTCTCACTTACTCACTCATTCACTCACCCCTCTCACTCACTCACTCACTCACCCCTCTCACTCACCCCTCTCACTCACCCCTTTCACTCACCACTCTCATTCACTCACCGCTCTCACTCACCTCCACACTCTTCTTTCTGCACAAGGCACGCGGGGTGAGCGCGGGGGGGGGGGGGGGCTCGCTCAGCGCTCACCTCGCTCGCTCACCCCTCTCACTCACCCCTCTCGCTCGCTCTCTCACCGCTCTCACCGCTCTCAATCACCGCTCACCTCGCTCACTCACCGCTCTCACTCACTGCTCTCACCCCCCTCACTCACTCCCCTCCCCCACCTCCCACTGCTGCCCCGTGCTGCCCCCCCCACCGCGTAGAGGCCGCGCTACGAGCTGCGCTGGAAGATCGTGGACGCTGCGGCGAGCGAGGGCGGCCGCTACTGCTACATCGACCCGGCCAGCCTCCCCTACGCCACCTCCGCCTGGGAGTTCCCTCGCGAGCAGCTGCACTTTGGTACTCACCACTCACCATCACTCACCATCACTCACCATCACTCACCACTCACCATCACTCACCATCACTCACCATCAATCACCATCACCACTCACCATCACTCACCATCACTCACCACTCACCATCACTCATCATCACTTACCATCACCACTCACCATCACTCACCATCACTCACCATCACCACTCACCATCACTCACCATCACTCACCATCACCACTCACCATCACTCACCATCACTCACTCACCATCACTCACTCACTCACTCACCACTCGCTCGCTCATCGCTCACCACCACTCGCTCACCACCACTCACCACCACTCGCCACCACTCGCCACCACTCACTCACCACCACTCACCACTCACTCACCACTCACCACTCGCTCACCACCACTCACCACTCACTCACCACTCGCTCACCACCACTCGCTCAACGCTCGCTCACCACCACCACTCACCACCGCTCGCTTACCACCGCTCGCTCATTGCTCACCACCACTCTCACTCACCACTCGCTCACCAACAATCACCACTCGCTCACCACTCGCTCGCTCACCACCACTCACCACTCGCTCGCTCACCACTCACCGCTCGCTCAACACCGCTCACTCACCGCTCACCACCACTCACTCACTCACCACTCGCTCGCTCATCGCTCACCACCACTCGCTCACCACCACTCGCTCACCACCGCTCGCTCACCACCGCACGCTCACCACCACTCGCTCACCACTCACCCACCACCGCTCGCTCACCACCGCTCGCTCACCGCCACTCACTCACCACTCAATCACCACTCGCTCACCACTCACTCACCACTCACTCACCACTCACTCGCTCACCACCACCGCTCGCCACCAATACTCACCACTTACACTCAACACTTCCACACTCACTTGCACCCCCCCCCCGTGCCCCCCCCCCAGGCCGCACGCTCGGCACCGGGGCGTTTGGCAAGGTGGTGGAGGCCACGGCGTTTGGGCTGCGGCCAGGACAGAGCGCCCTGCGCGTCGCTGTCAAGATGCTCAAACGTCAGTGGCTCCCTCTCTCTCCATCTCTCCCTGTCTCTCTCTCTCCATCTCTCTCCATCTCTCTCTCCATCTCTCTCTCTCTCTCACACACACACATGTCGGTGATGTGCGGAGCGTCTTCTTCGAACGCTGGGGAGCCGGACAAGCCCCTCTCTGCACCAGCGTGGACGGCACCCTCGTGGTGTTCACCTTCTGAAGCGCTCGCTCGTCACCGTGACGTGCGCGATGACATCACAACCACGTGACTTTTATGTCGTGTTGTGCGCGGTGCTTTTAGCGCCACAGCGCGTCGATTTGTAGCGTTTGTTTTCATTTGTGTTGCTGGTGACTTTTGTGTGTTTCACATTGAAATCGCCTCCAGTGCTGTTGCTGCTGGCGGCAATACAAGTTGATTAAAAGTCAAAGTCTCTCTCTTTCTTCCTCTCTCTCCATCTCTTTTTTTCATGAGGCTGCAGATTTATTTTAGTGAACACAGAAAATCACTCCCCGTGTCTCCCCCCCCCCCCCGTGTGGTGTCACACCCCCCCGTGTCTCCCCCCCCCCGTGCCCCCCCCCGTGTCTCACCCCCCCCCCCCGTGTCGCTCGCTCCGTGTGTCTCTCACTCTCTCTCCGTGTCTCACTCCCCGTGTCTCTCTCCCTGTGTCTTTCTCCCCGTGTCTCTCTCTCTCCGTGTGTCTCCCTCTCCGTGTCTCTGTCCCGTGTCTCTCTCTCCGTGTGTGTCTCTCTCTCCGTGTCTCACTCCCCGTGTCTTTCTCCTCGTGTCTCTCTCCCCGTGTGTCTCTCTCCCCGTGTGTCTCTCCCCGTGTGTCTCTCTCTATATTTTTACGTTCAGAGGAAACAAGAAGATGCTCGTGTAGTCGGCACTTTGCTTCGTTCATCATTTAGTTTTTTTTCCATAGCTTTACTTTACGTGCCCCCCCCCCCCCTTTTTTTAATGACATATTTTACGTGTTTTCCCATCGTGAAACAAAATCAATCTGTGCTACTTTCTTCGTAGACACAAACATCAACACGAAGAAGCACGCTCCGCTCCCCCTACTTATCCCTTCCCTCTCTCTCTACCCCCTCTCTCTCTACCCCCTCTCTCTCTACCCCCTCTCTCTCTACCCTCTCTCTCTACCCCCCCTCTCTCTCTACCCCCCTCTCTCTCTACCCCCTCTCTCTCTACCCCCCTCTCTCTCTACCCCCTCTCTCTCTACCCCCCCCTCTCTCTCTACCCCCTCTCTCTCTACCCCCCCCTCTCTCTACCCCCTCTCTCTTTACCCCCCCTCTCTCTACCCCCTCTCTCTACCCCCCTCTCTCTCTACCCTCTCTCTCTACCCCAGGCTCTTGCACTCCACGTATTGGTGCGCCACCGTCTCCACTTTACCGCAGGACCGGCACTCCGGGGACGTGTCTCCCGCTCTCTCTCCCACTCTCTCTCTCTGCCTATCTCGCTCAATCTCTCATGTCCGCATGTCAGCGCCACAATCACCGTAACTTTGCCCAATATTGAAGACGCTATGCTACCCCCCCACCCCCTCCCTCCATCCCCCCCCCCCGATCCCCTCCCCCTCACCCCCCTCCCCCTCCCCCTCCCCACACAGCGAGCGCGCACGCCACGGAGAAGGAGGCGCTGCTCTCCGAACTCAAGATCCTGAGCCACCTGGGATCCCACCTCAACATCGTCAATCTCCTGGGGGCGTGCACCGAGAGAGGTGGGCGGGGCCAGGGGGAGGGGCCAGGGGTGGGTGGGGGCATCGTGTCAGGGGGAGGAGCCAGGGGTGGGGGGAGAGGTGGGGGTCAGGGGGAGGAGCCAGGGTGGGTCGTGTCAGGGGGAGGAGCCAGAGGTCGGGGGGGCCAGGGGGAGGAGCCAGGGGTGGGTGGGGGGGGGGTCAGGGGGAGGAGCCAGGGGGTGGGTTGGGTCGGGGGAAGGGACCAGGGGTGGGGGGAGAGAGGTGGGGGGTCAGGGGGAGGAGGCCAGGTATGGGGGGGGGGTCAAGTCAGGGGGAGGTGCCAGCGGCGGGGGGTGAGAGATGGGGGTCAGGGGGAGGAGCCAAGGGTGGGGGGGGGGGGGGTCAGGGGGAGGAGTCAGGGGTGGGGGGGGCTGAAGGGGAGGATCAAGAGGTAGGGGTGAGGGGGGAGGAGCCAGGTGCAGGGGCGGGGAGGTGGGGGCCAGGGGGGTGAGATGGATAATGTTGTTGCTACTGACGACGATGATGCTGCCGTTGTTGCTGGTCCACTCCTCCCACCCTCCCCCAGAGCCCGTGCTCGTTATGACCGAGTACTGTTGCCATGGAGACCTCCTCAACTTCCTCATTGCCAAGCGAGCTCATTACCGGCCATGCGACCCCCCACTCCCCCACCACTACGCCAACCTCACCTACAGGTGCCCACTCATTCACCCACCCACTAACTCACCCACTCACCCACTCAATCACTCACCCACCCACTCCCTATCCCACTCAATAATTCACTAAGCCCATCATCATCATCTTGGGGGGGGGGGGGGGGGCTTGGATACAATTATTACACCAGCGGCCGGGGAAGGGAAGGAGGAGGAATGAAAAAACAACGACAAAGAAAACAACAACAAAAACAAAAAAAATCACAAAAATCAACAAATATACAACAACAAAACCAACAACAAATATACAAAAAAACTACAAATAAACAAAAACAACGAAATTCAACAAACAACAATAAAAATCAACAACAAAAACAACAGATAAACAATAACAAAAACAACAAAAAACAACAACAAAAACAATAACCAACAAGAACAAAAACAACAACAAAACAACAAATAAAAAAACAACAACAACAACGATCGCTCTTGCGTTTCTCCTCCCACGCAGCGACACGTCTCTGGGGGGCGCGTGGCCGCCGGACCCCCACGGAGAGGGGTCCCTGGGGACCCCCCCGGGGGGTCTGTGGGAGGAGGGGGGCTCCCAGGAGGAGAGGGATCTCCTCCCCCTGCTCCCAGACGACCTACACAGCTGCGCTCTGCAGGTGGCGCGCGGCATGGCCTTCCTGGCGGCACGCTGCGTGAGTGATCATCCCACCCTTGATCCCCCTTGATCCCCGTCAATACCCCATGATCCCCCTCAATACCCCATGACCCCGTTTCAAGCCTCCCACTGGGAGAGTTGCTGATCACCTTTGACCCCTCTGTCGATTCTGTGATCCCCATGTGGGCTATACATTATAGCTCCGCTCTTATTGATCCACATCTCCCCCTTGATCCCCTGTGGCCTATTAATTGTAACGTGGTCTTGTCCTCGAGCTCTCTCTCCCCGTGCCTCCCCGCGTCTCCCTCCGTCTCCCTCCCCGTGTCTCCCCGTGTCTCCCCGTTGGTCCCCGTGTCTCCCTGCCCGTGTCTCCCCGTGCCTCCCCACGTCTCCCTCCCCACGTCTCCCTCCCCGTGTCTCCCCGTTGGTCCCCGTGTCTCCCCGCTCGAGTCTCCCAGTGTCTCCCTCCCCGTGCCTCCCCGCATCTCCCTCCCCGTGTCTCCCGGTGCCTCCCCGTTGGGGCCCGTGTCTCCCTGCCCGCGTCTCCCAGTGTCTCCCCGTGCCTCCCCACGTCTTTCTCCCCGTGCCTCCCCACGTCTCCCTCCCCACGTCTCCCTCCCCGTGTCTCCCCGCGTCTCCCTCCCCTCGTCTCCCCGCGTCTCCCCGCGTCTCCCTCCCCGTGCCTCCCCGCGTCTCCCAGGGCCTCCTCGCGTCTCTCTGTATCTCCCCGCTGTTGATCCCCGCTGTTGATCCCCGCGTCTCCCCCGCAGTGTATCCACCGTGACCTGGCGGCTCGCAACGTGCTCGTGACGCACGGCCGCATGCTCAAGATCTGTGACTTCGGCCTGGCCAGGGACGTGTCCACCGACTCCAACTACGTGCTCAAGGGCAACGTGAGAGACGCGTGCACGCAGAGAGACACGCGGACAGACACGCAGAGAGACACGCGGAGACACGGAGACAGAGACCTGCAGAGAGGCAGGGAGACACACGCAGAGATACACGCAGAGAGACACGCAGAGAGACGCACGGAGACGCACACACACCACACACACTCACACACTAATCACACACACACTCATCACACACACTCACACACTCATCACACACACACCACACACACACTCATCACACACACTCATCACACACACACTCACACACACAACACACACACTTACACACCCCACACACACTCATCACACACACACTCACACACATCACACGCATCACACACACCACACACGCTCATCACACACACACTCACACACACATCACACACCCCACACACACTCATCACTTGCCCACAGGACTCCAGCAAGCCAGGCGTGTCATCAATGAATCGATCACAACAATACTCGTGTTACCCCCCTCCCTCCCCCACGTGTCTCCACGTTGCACTACACTGCCCCCCCCCCTCCCCCACGTGTCTCCACGTTGCACTACACTGCCCCCCCCTCCCCCACATGTCTCCACGTTGCACTACACTGCCCCCCCCCTCCCCACTACCCCCCCACCCCAGGCTCGTCTCCCCGTGAAGTGGATGGCCCCGGAGAGCCTCTTCCAGGGCGTGTTCACGGCCCAGAGCGACGTCTGGTCCTACGGGGTGCTGCTCTGGGAGATCTTCTCTCTCGGCGAGTGTCACACGAGCAGCGGAATGGGCTCAGCTCCTTACTCCCGGCTAGACCCACGTGGGGCGTCGGGGCAAGTCAGAGGTCGCAAACGGGGTTTGATTCCTTACCCTTACCCGTACCCGGCCGCACCAGGGTCGCAAACGGGTACCCTACCCGTACCCGGCCGGGTATCGTGTAGGGTACCGGGTACCCGATTGCGACCTCTGGGATGAAGCCATGTTGCAGGCGCGGGTGGGTTGATTCTAGGAACTTGAATTGTGAGAAGAGACAAGACGTTGGGAAATGAGTGACAAATGGTGACTCACCAGTGACTCACGGCCTACCCGTACCCGGCCGCACCAGGGTCGCAAACGGGTACCCGTACCCTACCCGATACCCGGCCGGGTACGGGTAGCCGGGTATCGGGTAGGGTACGGGTATCGGGTAGGGTACGGGTATCGGGTAGGGTACGGATATCGGGTAGGGTACAGGTATCGGGTAGGGTACCGGGCATCGGGTAGGGTACGGGTATCGGGTAGGGTACGGGTATCGGGTAGGGTACGGGTAGCCGGGTATCGGGTAGGGTACGGGTATCGAGTAGGGTACGGGTATCCGGTAGGGTATGGGTATCGGGTACGGGTAGCCGGGTATCGGGTAGGGTACGGGTATCGGGTAGGGTACGGGTAGCCGGGTATCGGGTAGGGTACGGGTATCGGGTAGGGTACGGGTATCGGGTACCCGGTTGCGACCTCTGGGGCAAGTGCCGTGGAGCCCCTGGCGGTAGCTGTCCGTGGTGCTGATCACAAAGACAAAGTCCCCCGTGTAGCCTTTGACGGGCTGTCGGAGCCAGTGCTGTTAGCGAGTAGCGGGACTGATGCAGGCCGGCACGGCGCAAGAGGGGGTGGTGTGGGGCCCGGACCATGCCCAGCCGCCTTTGTCTCCCCAGTGCTCTATACACACTGCACCTAGTAGTCGTTTAAGGCTGAGTCGGCCTAGTGACGGAGGACCAAGACCCGTGCACGAACCACTGCACCACCGCTCTCTGCATGCTGGCCACGCCACACACACTTTGGGGTGATGATGATGATGTCCACCATGTAAATATCCGAAGATGCTGCTGCTGATGACAATGATGATGATGATGCTGATGATGATTATTGCAGTGGCAATGCTGGCGCTCTTAAAGACGACGACGATGATGCTGATGATGATGCTGATGACGATGATGCTGATGATGCTGCTGATGATGATGATTGCAGTGACAATCTTTCCGCTGTTAAAGCCGATGACGACGATGATGATGCTGATGGTGCTGATGATGATGCTGATCACTGCAATGCCTGCTCCCCCAGGCTGCACCCCGTACCCGGGCCTCCCCGTCAACTCCAAGTTCTACTCGATGCTGAAACAGGGACATCGCATGTCCGCTCCCCCGCACAGCTGCCCGGACATGTGAGCACACGTGTGTGCGCGTGTGTGTCCGTGTGTGTGTGCGTGTGTTTGTGTGTGTGTTTCAATGTGTCCGTGTGTGTGTTTCAATGTGTGTCCGTGTGTGTGTCCGTGTGTGTGTGTGTGGTTGTCCGGCAAAACAACCTCCTACCTCCTCGCGGTGCCGGACGGGCAACACTGTCGTGGGCAGTGCTGTGGGGGGAGGGCCAATGCCCATTGGCCTCTCCCCTCATGGCGTCTGTGACCACCACAGTGGCTAAACGGGGGCTCTGGACGGGTGCGAGGGGCTGGTAACCCCTCCACCTTCAATTAACCACCACTAAACTACGATTTAAACATAAACCTGTAATTAATAAGCTTGTGCCGGAGGCCCCGGGGGGTCAGGCTTTTATGACGTCTCCTGGCCAAACCCCATTTGGCGGAGCCAGGAGATTGAATTTTAACCCTCGGGGCTCCTCCAGTAACAACGAAAAACCATTGCGGATGGCCACGTGGAATGTTCGAACGCTCACTGCGGAGGAGAGGCTGCCACTCCTCTGTCGGGAGCTGGACCGGTACCGCCTGGATCTCTGTGGCATTCAGGAGGTCCGGTGGACCGGTTCTGGCTCCTGCCACCATGAGGGGTGGACAGTCCTCTACTCGGGGCAGGAGACTGCCAAACAACAGGGTGTGGCTCTTCTTCTGAACAAAAGAATGAAGGGGGCGTGGGAGCGTGGCGGTGAGGTGTGGGAAGCTGTAAGCCCCAGGATACTTTGGGCTCGCCTTCCCATCAACCAGAGGCGAGGAGTGGTGGTCGTGGTTACTTACGCCCCCACCGAAGACGAACATCCGTGGAGGGATGCAGGCAAAGCCGATGAGTCAGACGCTTTCTATGACCTACTGTCACAGGTGCTGGCTAAAGTGGCCACTCGGGACAGAGTCATCTTGTTGGGTGACTTCAATGCCCGAGTTGGTCATGATGCTGGCACCTGGTCTGGAGTGATTGGAAGGCATGGGCCAGATCAGCTCAATAACAACGGTAGGAGGCTGCTAGATTTCTGTGCAGCCCATGGGCTTGTAATTACCAACACGCTCTTCCGGCATCGGCGCATCCACACAACATCATGGATGCATGCCGGGTCCAAGCAAGAACATCTGCTGGACTACGTAGTGACGGACCAGCGGATGCGAGCCCATGTCCTTGACACCAGGACCTACCGTGGAGCTGATCTGCCCTCTGACCATCGACTAGTCATCTGTAAGATGCGCCTGCCATTCTTCCACTCCGGTGGTGGGTGTACACCCAGGATCCCATTCCAACCAAAAGTGGCCTGGTCTAAGTTAGCTGATGAAAGTTGCAAGCGAGAATTTCATCATCGCTTGCAGCTGGGGTTGGCATCGTCCCCCACTCCACCTGATGTCGAGGGTAAATGGGCGAGGTTTAAGACTGTGACTCATGCAGCTGCAATGGCTGCTTTGGGTACGCGGTCCAGACCTCCCCGGGAACCCTGGCTGACGGAGGAGGTGTTCAGGTTAATTGAGAAAAAGCGACAGGCCCACTCTCATCGCCTACAGCATCCCACGTCAGAGAATGAGGAGGTTTACCGCAGCCTTCGCTCGGAGGTTCGGAGAGCCGTAAGGCGCTGTAAGGATGGGTGGTGGTCGCGGGTTGCTGAGGAGATGGAGTCTGCCTCAGTGGCCCGCGATCACAAATCACTATTTAACTCCATCAAAAAAGTAACCTGCAGCGCCACACCTATTACCATCATTAGAGGAAAAAACGGTGATCCAATCTCCGACCCCCAGGAACAGGTTTGCAGATTTGCTGAGCATTTCTGTGAGGTCCTGGGGGAGGGAAAATCTCTCAGCCAGGAAAACATCATGGCACAAAGTGGGGATAACCCTGCTGAGGCTGCGGTGCCTCAAATATTGGAAGAGGTCACCCCCTGTGAGTGGCTGGCTGAGGTACCGGCTGTTGAGGAAGTACTGAGGGCGATCCGGAGTCTGAGACCAGGGAAGGCACCGGGCAGAGATGATCTCCCAGGCGAAATGCTGAGGGAGGGTGGCGTTTGTGCACAGACTGCCCTATATGACATCATAACAACAGTCTGGACCACTGGACGGGTTCCGCAGGACTGGAAGGATGCCCTGGTGGTCCCCCTCTTTAAGAAGGGGGACCGCACAGACTGTAACAACTACAGGGGCATCTCACTCCTCAGTGTGCCGGGTAAGGTCCTGGCAAGGATTATTCAACATCGCCTTGCTAGGCATGCTGAGGAGAGGCTTGCGGAGCCCCAATGTGGTTTCAGGAAAGGGCGGTCCTGCACAGATGCCATATTTTCTGTCCGTCTGCTACAGCAGAGGTGTAGGGAATTCCAAAAAGACCTACATCTCTGCTTTATTGACCTGGTCAAGGCCTATGATACCATCAGTAGGACTGGGCTCTGGGTTGTTCTTCGTGCTTTCGGAGTCCCTGACCCTCTGCTCACGATCATTAAGGACCTTCATGATGGTGAGCGGGCCCGGGTAAAACTACGTGGCCGGGAGTCGGAGCCTTTCCCTGTACACCTTGGGGTGCGACAGGGATGTCCTCTGGCTCCCACATTATTTAACATCTATTTCGACTGCGTAGTTCGTGAAGCCTTCAATAGCTGTACCGGGGGAATTACCATTTGGTACAGATATAATGGGAGGCTGATCGACGCCCGGGTGCGATCAAGGGATGGCTCCCTATTGGTCAACCACGTTATGTATGCCGATGATTTGGTAATAGCTGCTCATTCAGAAGAGGAGTTGGAGACGCTGCTGCTGAGGCTGGAGTGTGCCACTAAGAGGTGGGGCCTTACCATCAGCCCCACCAAAACTAAGCACCTGCCTGGGTATTTTGTACCATCGGGCACTCCGCCCCCACAACTCCCAATCGGTGATGGGGCAGTTGTGGAGAGAGTAGAGAGTTTCCCATACCTGGGCAGTGTGCTCATGACCAGCTCCAGTTTATCAGCAGAGGTCTCACTCCGAATCAGTCGAGCGGCAATATCTTTTCATCGGTTGCGTAACGCTGTGTGGAAGCTACCTGGTCTGTCGCTCCGCACGAAGCTTCAGGTCTTCTCGGCCACGGTCATTCCCTCCCTTCTCTACGCTTGCGAAACGTGGACCCCCCTAGTGGAGCATCTTCGCCGGTTGGAAACATTTAGGCTGGCCTGCCTACGATCCATCCTGGGTTTGACCAGGCTGGATTGTGTGAGGAGCTCACAAGTCCTTGAAAGATCTGGGCAAAGTCCCATCAGTGAGCTCCTCCGGCAGGCAAGGCTGCGTTGGCTGGGTCATGTAGCCCGCATGCCCAGCCACCGCATGCCTAAACAGCTTTTGTTCGGCCGGATCGAGGGGGCTAAACGGGCGCGGCACGGGCTAGAGAAGAGATGGAGTGATGTGGTACAGGAGGACGTGGAGCTGAGTGGACTTGCCGATGACTGGTACCAGCGGTGTCAAGATCGGCATCAGTGGAGGAGGCTCGTGAAGGACGCTACTGGGCAGTTGGAGGCAGTCGCCCTCCAACAACAACGGAGGGCGGAGGAGCGACGCTCACAACAACGAGCGGAGCGCCGGGTGGCTAAAGCACAGCAAGTTGGCACAGTAGGGGGCACAGGTGGTGCATCAGCCAGTCATCTCGGTCATCTCGGTCAGTCGACCCGTGGCACCTGGGTCTGCCCCGTGACCTCCTGCCAGCGGGCGTTCGACACTTCACGTGGCCTCAAGGTGCACATGGCCTGGCACAAGCGTCGTGGTGACGTCACCGCCACTTAGTGGCGAATGGCGGTTGTTGTGTGGTTCCCACTCACGGCTAACACCACTGGTAACGATTATCCCCCCCACTCTCTCCGCTCACCCACGCTCACCGCCCCCTCTCTCTCCGCTCACCCCTCGCTCACCGCCCCCCCCCCCTCTCTCCGCTCACCCACCCTCACCGCCCCCTCTCTCTCCGCTCACCCCACGCTCACCGCCCCCTCTCTCTCCGCTCACCCCTCGCTCACCGCCCCCCCCCCTCTCTCCGCTCACCCACCCTCACCCCCCCCCCCTTTCTCTCCGCTCACCCACCCTCACCGCCCCCTCTCTCTCCGCTCACACCCTCGCTCACCGCCCCCTCTCTCTCCGCTCACCCCTCGCTCACCGCCCCCCCCCCTCTCTCCGCTCACCCACGCTCACCGCCCCCTCTCTCTCCGCTCACCCCTCGCTCACCGCCCCCCCCCCTCTCTCCGCTCACCCACCCTCACCCCCCCCCCTTTCTCTCCGCTCACCCACCCTCACCGCCCCCTCTCTCTCCGCTCACCCCCTCGCTCACCGCCCCCTCTCTCTCCGCTCACCCCACGCTCACCGCCCCCCCCCCCTCTCTCCGCTCACCCACCCTCACCGCCCCCTCTCTCTCTCCGCTCACCCACCCTCACCGCCCCCTCTCTCTCCGCTCACCCCACGCTCACCGCCCCCCCCCCCTCTCTCCGCTCACCCACCCTCACCGCCCCCTCTCTCTCTCCGATCACCCCTCGCTCACCGCCCCCTCTCTCTCCGCTCACCCCACGCTCACCGCCCCCCCCCCTCTCTCCGCTCACCCCACGCTCACTGCCCCCCCCCCCTCTCTCCGCTCACCCCACGCTCACCGCCCCCTCTCTCTCTCCGCTCACCCCACGCTCACCGCCCCCCCCCCTCTCTCCGCTCACCCCACGCTCACCGCCCCCCCCCCCTCTCTCCGCTCACCCCACGCTCACCGCCCCCCCCCTCTCTACGCTCACCCACCCTCACCCCCCCCCCCTTCTCTCTCCGCTCACCCACCCTCACCGCCCCCCAGGTACTCGCTCATGCTGTGCTGCTGGCGGGAGGAGGCCAGCTCCCGGCCATCCTTCCCGCAGCTCTGCGACCTCCTGCCCACCACCCCCCCGGCCCGCGACCCCTACGTCAACTCCCGCGCGCCCCCCCCCTCGGGGCCCCCCACGGGGCCCCCCACTGCCGAGGTGCAGATCGTGTGGGAGGGGGGGCTGGGTGCTTCCTCCACCACCACCACCACCACCCACCCCTCGGCTGAGACGCCGCTACTGGGGGGTGGGGGCCAGAGGGGCGGGGGAGGGGGCTTCCATGGGCAGGGCTAAGTGGGGGGAGGGGTGCACCCCCCCAACCCCACCGTGAGTGTGACGTCATCATCAGTGTAATTTTCATCGCTGATGAGTGTGACGTCATCATCGGTGTAATCTTCATCGCTGATGAGTGTGGCGTCATCATCGGTGTAATCTTCATCGCTGATGAGTGTGACGTCATCATCCGTGTAATCTTCATCCCTGATGAGTGTGACGTCATCATCAGTGTAATCTTCATCGCTGATGAGTGTGACGTCATCATCCGTGTAAATCTTCATCGCTGATGAGTGTGACGTCATCATCCGTGTAATCTTCATCGCTGATGAGTGTGACGTCATCATCATTGTAATCTTCATCGCTGATGAGTGTGACGTCATCATCAGTGTAATCTTCATCGCTGATGAGTGTGACGTCATCATCAGTGTAATCTTCATCACTGATGAGTGTGACGTCATCATCCGTGTAATCTTCATCGCTGATGAGTGTGACGTCATCATCGGTGTAATCTTCATCGCTGATGAGTGTGACGTCATCATCAGTGTAATCTTCATCGCTGATGAGTGTGACATCATCATCAGTGTAATCTTCATCACTGATGAGTGTGACGTCATCATCAGTGTAATCTTCATCGCTGATGAGTGTGACGTCATCATCGGTGTAATCTTCATCGCTGATGAGTGTGACGTCATCATCAGTGTAATCTTCATCGCTGTAACCTCCATCATCAATTTACCATCATCGCCATCAGTGTCGTCGCAATAACCACCACGAACGCCATCATCGCAAACATCACTTTAACCAACATTATCCTCTGTCGTGTAATTACATCACCAGCAGCATCACCCCATCGTCATCATCAATGCAGTCAGTACAGCGCCCTCATCACAACGGTAACTTCACGTAAACAAAACAACAATCATCATCGTCATGACCGACATTGTGTTACTGTCATCATCAACAAACTGTCCCATAACCATCATATCAGGCCCTCAATAGTTCTATAAAATCCTAATCACCATCATCACCATCACCAACTTGCCATCATCAACATCAGCATCACTGTAGCACGTTAATTCGCAATGCTCAATATCATTGATCATCTCTATGGCAACATTACCATCAAGTGGTGCCTACCATCACCACCATCATCACCACAATCATTCACCACCATCACCGTCAATCACAGCCATGAAAGTAATAATCATGACCACCACCACCTCTATCACACCACAACTGTTACCACCATCATCACTACCACAACCACAACCATCATCACTACCACCACCACCACCACCACAGCCACCATAGCCATCATCACTACCACCACCACCACAACCATCATCACTACCACAACCATCACTACCACAACCATCATCACTACCACCACCACCACCACAGCCACCATAGCCATCATCACTACCACCACCACAACCATCATCACTACCACAACCATCATCACTACCACCACCACCACCACAGCCACCATAGCCATCATCACTACCACCACCACCACAACCATCATCACTACCACAGCCACAACCATCATCACTACCACAACCATCATCACTACCATCACAACCATCAACACCACCACCTCTACCACACCACAACTGTTACCACCTTCATCTCTACCGTCACCATCACTACAACCACCTTCATCCACACCACCACCACCACCACCACGTCTGCCACCATCATCACTACCACCACCACAACCATCACCACCACCACCACGACAGCCATCATCACTACCACCACAACCGTCATCAAGAACACCACCCTCCCACACCACTACCCTCACCACCATCAACACCACAACCACCAACCTCCCAGACCACCACACCGACCTCCACCATTACCACCATCACCACAACCACCACCATCACCACAACCACCACCATCATCAACCACCTACACCTCCCCCGATGCCCCCCCCCCCATCTGAGCTCAGTGTTGTTGCAGCGTGCGGTGTAGCGCTTAGAGACTGAATCTGCTCGTATTTATACACAAGAAGAAAACGGTGCCCCCCAATGTAGCTTCAGCAGACTGCTGGGACGAGCACTGGAGGCGAGAATCAGCTGTGAAGGCCGGCACGGCGCACGAGACGGTGGGTGGGTGGGGGGGTGATGGATTTGTTTTCTACTCAATTAAGGCTGAGTTGACCTAGGGGGAGACCTGGGACCGCTTCAGATCATCGTTTACTGGTATTGGTGTTGGCCGTGAGCGGGAATCGATCCCGGGCCGCTGGGTTCGTAGCGCAGCGTGGCGCTAACTGCCGCGCAATCGTTCCCCACACGTATTGTGATCGACACGGGCCTCGCTTAGGTCGACTCAGCCTTAAATGAGTGCCCGCTTCCATGCGTATACAACATCAGCACTGGCCGGGAGTGCGTAGTGCTGCCCACGCCCATAATCTTGATTTCATACTATTTATTGAGACTGGAGGAATCTGATGAGCTACTGAGCTCCTCGTCGCAGGTGACCAGTAGGAGTGCCGTGCCGGCCTTAATAGGTGCTCACCAACAGCACTTGCCTGTCAAAACTCAACACGGCGGCGGGGGGGGGGGATCTTTGTATTTACATGCGCACACACACACGTCTGTATGTGCGTGTGTGTACACCTCGCTCTAGGTAAGGTGTTTAATATTGCATAGACGCAACATAAGCAGTGCTCTAGACAGCGTTACCTAGCAACGAGGTGCGCCCACCTTCGAAGCGGGGGGGTGCGTTCCCGAATTTCCGAATTAATTCGAAAGTATGACGCCGCAGGAAGTGACGTCACAGCCACGGGAAGTGACGTCACAGCCGCGGCAAGCGACGTCACCGCCACGGGAAGCGACGTCAACGCCACGGCAAGTGCCTCCGTCGCGCGAGTCACATGACAGGAAGTGCCACCATCGCGCGGGTGACATCACAGGAAGTGCCGCCATTACACGGATGACATCACAGGAAGTGCCGCCATTTTGTCCGTCGGCGTGGTCGACGTCGCTCGCGCGTCGGTTATAAAAGAGTTGCAAACGTTCGGCGTTCGTGCTCGCACATTAATCTCGACGATTATTATATTTCCTGTTATTAAACTGATGGCATCGAGTGCACAAAGCGAGGAGTGTGTGATATTGAATAAAAATGGCGAGGAGTGTGTGATATTGAATAAAAATGTATCAAATACGAAAACAGTTTAACACGTAGGCTTTCGCGACCAATATTATCCATAGTGAAGTTTTTTTGGGTTAGATCGCGTTATTTATAAATGTGTCGCAACCCTCCACCACCCGACACGGCCAATCAGTAAAAAATGTGTCACTATTCTGGCAAATCGCCCGATGATGCTGGATAGAATTACCAGCGAAACCTCACAGTACTCAAACATTGTAAATGTTGTGGATCCACTCTTCAACACACCCGTGGGCTAAAGTAGTGAACTATTTTGTCTTCTGTCAACGCGACATTTTATTAACTGGTTGGCCGTGTCGGGTGGTGGAGGGTTGCGACACATTTATAAATAACGCGATCTAACCTCCAAAAACCTTTATTATGAAACATACGAAAACGATTCGTATTTGTAACTCATCGCGAGCGGCTGTGGCGAAGGTTTCCCCAAACTCCGGTTCGTCCGCACCACCCACCACCGCCTTCACCAATTTACCCCACCCCATGCAAAACGAACTCGTTGCACGCCGCACGCGCCTGATGATTGCCAAACAAACACGTCCCACGTGACGCGATGAGCAATCAACGCTGCCTGCGTCGCGTCCGCACACACAGTCAGCGATCGGCAGCGGTCCCACGGGAGCCCCGTGTGGCGTTGCTCCAGGAGTGACTGATGGCCGTGACGTCACAATACCGTGACGTCATAATGCAGTGACGTCACCACGCGGCAACGTCACCATCCCCGTGGCTATTTTTTTGTGTGCGAATGTCTTCATTGCCGAGTGGCGGACGGCAAGGGGCGTTCTTGTGAGGTTTTCACGCGCATTGGTGAGTGGTGGCGAGTGGTGGCGAGTGGTGGCGAGTGGTGGCGAGTCGTGGCGAGTGGTGGCGAGTGGTGGCGAGTCGTGGCGAGTGGTGGCGAGTGGTGGCGAGTGGTGGCGAGTGGTGGCGAGTCGTGGCGAGTGGTGGCGAGTGGTGGCGAGTCGTGGCGAGTGGTGGCGAGTGGTGGCGAGTGGTGGCGAGTGGTGGCGAGTGGTGGCGAGTGGTGGCGAGTGGTGGCGAGTGTTGGTGAGTGGTGGCGAGTGGTGGCGAGTGGTGGCGAGTGGTGGCGAGTCGTGGCGAGTGGTGGCGAGTGGTGGCGAGTGGTGGCGAGTGGTGGCGAGTGGTGGCGAGTCGTGGCGAGTGGTGGCGAGTCGTGGCGAGTGGTGGCGAGTGGTGGCGAGTCGTGGCGAGTGGTGGCGAGTGGTGGCGAGTCGTGGCGAGTGGTGGCGAGTGGTGGCGAGTGGTGGCGAGTGGTGGCGAGTGGTGGCGAGTGGTGGCGAGTCGTGGCGAGTGGTGGCGAGTGGTGGCGAGTGGTGGCGAGTGGTGGCGAGTGTTGGCGAGTGGTGGCGAGTGGTGGCGAGTGGTGGCGAGTGTTGGCGAGTGGTGGCGAGTGGTGGCGAGTGGTGGCGAGTGGTGGCGAGTGGTGGCGAGTGGTGGCGAGTGTTGGCGAGTGGTGGCGAGTGGTGGCGAGTGGTGGCGAGTGGTGGCGAGTCGTGGCGAGTGGTGGCGAGTGGTGGCGAGTGGTGGCGAGTGGTGGCGAGTGGTGGCGAGTGGTGGCGAGTGGTGGCGAGTGTTGGTGAGTGGTGGTGAGCGGTGGCGAGTGGTGGCGAGTGGTGGTGAGTGGTGGCGAGTGGTGGTGAGTGGTGGTGAGTATTCCATGGTGGTGAGTGGTGGCGCGTGAGCCCTCAGTGCTGGTGGTAGCTGTAGACTTTACAGCAGTGGTTGCCCGTGTCTGCCACCACGAGCCTGGTGCCCTCAGGGCTGAGCGCCAGGCCCTGGGGGCAGTTGAGGGGGTGCACAGAGGGGGCCAGCACCCCTTTGAAGGCCCCCACGCAGTTAAACACCTGGGGGAGGAAGGGGGGCCGGGGGTGTGGGGGGAGTCAAGGAGGAATCGAGGTCCGATGGATCAATGTGGTATCAATGTGGGATCAAGGAGAGGGGATCAGAGGGGGGGGGGGGTGGTGAAGTTTGGCTCAATGTGAATCGGGAATCATCGAGCTTTTATAGTGTCAGGAGGGATTAGTGTGGAATCGGTTTGGGATGAAGGGGGGATCGAGGGGGGCTCATGATGCAATCAAGGGAGGTCAACGTGGGAGCATGGGGGGGGTGGGGGTAGGGGGGGGTCAAGGTGAGATCAAGTTTTCGCGCCGGGAGCGATTGTAGTGGTTATCAAGATGGGATCAAGTGGGGTGGGGCGGGGGGGGGGGGAGGGTCAGGGGGTCAGGGGGTCAGGGGGCACCTGTATGCGGGCGTTGCCCCAGTCGGCCACGAGGATGTTGTCTGCCGGGTCGACGGCGACGCCCGTGGGGCCGTGCAGCTGCCCCTCCGCGCTCCCGAAGCCCCCAAACTGGAACAGAAACTCCCCCCCAGAGAACACCTGGGGGAGGGGGGTCAAAAGGTCACGGGGGTCAACAGTTCACGGTGGGGTGGGGCTGGGTATGGGAGGAGATCGTGGATGTTTGACAGGTTGGTGGGATACTGGATGTGGTGGGATACTGGATGTGGTGTGCAGGGTACTGGGGGTGAAACGGGGTCACGGGTTCGTGGGGGTCATTGGGTCGCGACCTTCACGGAATGGTCGAGGAAGTCGGAAACGATGACGTCACCCTTGCTGTTGAGCGCCACGTAGTTTGGCCCTGGGGGGGGGGGGGTAGACATCGGCACAGACACGCAGACAAAGGTCCCCTGTGTAGCCCACGCAGCTTGTTGGGGCAAGTGCTGTGAGTAGCGTGGAGCTATGAAGGCCGGCACAGCGCACGGCGGGGTGGGTGGCCAGCACCACGCCCGGCCGCCTTTGTTTCCCCAGTGCTGCTGTGAGACTATGGGTCTCTGTGTGTGTTTATGGGTCTCTGTGCGAGTTAATGGGGCTCTGTGCGAGTCTATGGGTCTCTGTGCGAGTCTATGGGTCTCTGTGTGAGTCTATGGGTCTCTGTGTGAGGCTATGGGTCTCTGTGTGAGTCTATGGGTCTCTGTGTGAGTCTATGGGTCTCTGTGCGAGTCTATGGGTCTCTGTGTGAATCTATGGGTCTCTATGTGAGTCTATGGGTCTCTGTGTGAGTCTATGGGTCTCTGTGCGAGTCTATGGGTCTCTGTGCGAGTCTATGTTTGTTGATCCGGGACGTCATTGGCCCAGAGGTGGGACAAAGTCATTGTTATGCAAGTCCAAGTCGAGTCGCAAGTCATCAAATTCATGACTCGAGTCTGACTCGAGTCCAAGTCACATGACTCGAGTCCACATCTCATAGGTGGGACAAAGTCATTGTTATGCAAGTCCAAGTCGAGTCGCAAGTCATCAAATTCATGACTCGAGTCTGACTCGAGTCCAAGTCACATGACTCGAGTCCACACCTCTGGTCATTGCATGTGTGCGGCAAAAAACGGTTTTAACCGTTTTTTTTTTTATTGCGGTTAATGCTGCGGTGAACTGGTCATGCACCGATTGCAAAATTTCCAACGGTGCAAGAGGCCCCTTTTGAACAACGACCCCCTGGGGACCCCCATCCCGACCCCTGCTGACCCCGGAGGCGGCCCAGGTCTGCGGCGCGACCCCCGAACTTGGCGTGCACCCTCCCGGCGGCCGTCAGTGCCACCACGGCGCAGGCTTTGTTGTCGGCCACCAGGGCCAGGCCCGAGTCGGTGGTGCAGACGCCGCGTGGGGCCTGCAGCAGCCCACACACCCAGCTGCAACTACAGGGGGGCAGGGGGGGGTAGGGGAGCACACGTGACGGTGGGGGGAAGGGGGGTAGGGGAGTACACGTGGTGGGGGGGGGGAAGGGGGGTAGGGGAGTACACGTAGTGGGGGGGGGGAAGGGGGGGGGAAGGGGGCACATGGGGGGCACATGGGGGGGAGCACGTGGTGAGGGGGGAAGGGGGGCCATCCGGGGGTAGGGGGAATATGGAAGGGAAGTGGGGGGCACATCGGGGAGAGGGTCACATGGGAGAGGGGGGGGGGAGGAGGGGGGCACACGGGGGGACATGGGGTGGGGGGGAAGGGGGGCACGGGGGAAGGGGCACATGGGGGGAGGGGGGGCACATGGAGGGGGGGCCATCCGGGGGTGGGGGGAATACGGAGGGGTCAAGGGGGGTACATGGGGGACACACACGGGGGGCAGGTCAAGTTCATAGGCACACACGGGGGGACAGCGGGAGAATGAGGCATGGAGTTTCGCAATACCTCGGGGGTCTCAGGGGGTCTAAGGGGGTCTAAGGGGGGACACGTGGCCACAGCGGCAAGGGGACTGGAGGGAACAAGAGGGGGGGGGGGTGGTTGTGACACGTGGGGGATGAGATGTCCCTACGTGAGCGTGGCATACGGGGGGGGGCGGGGGTGGGGGGCGATAACACGTAGAGTGACGTCGATGGGTGGACAATGTTGGGGGGGGAGGATGTGGGGGGGGGGGGGTGTTGGTGGAGGAGGGGGTGGGGGGGGCCCCCCATGGACCTACCCGGTGGCGGCCGTCGGGTGCGTAGACGTTGATGGACCTGGTCTCGGGGTCGGTGACGAGCAGGTCCCCGTTGGCTCGCACCGCCACCCCCGAGGGGTGGACCATCTGGCCCGGGTCGCGACCCCTGACCCCGAACTGGGTGAGGAACTCGCCCGTGCTGAGGAAGACCTTGTGGGGGGAGGGGGGGGGCAGTGGGGGGGAGAGGGTGGGGGGAGTGGGGGGGAGAGGGTGGGGGGAGGGGGGGGGGGAGAGGGTGGGGGAGGGGGGGGCAGTGGGGGGGAGAGGGTGGGGGGAGTGGGGGGGAGACGGTGGGGGAAGTGGGGGGGAGAGGGTGGGATGAGTTGGGGGGAGAGGGTGGGGGGAGTGGGGGGGAGAGGGTGGGGGGAGTGGGGGGGGAGAGGGTGGGGGGAGTGGGGGGGAGAGGGTGGGATGAGTTGGGGGGAGAGGGTGGGGGGAGTGGGGGGGAGAGGGTGGGGGGAGTGGGGGGGAGACGGTGGGGGGAGTGGGGGGGAGAGGGTGGGATGAGTTGGGGGGAGAGGGTGGGGGGAGTGGGGGGGAGAGGGTTGGGGGAGTGGGGGGGAGAGGGTGGGGGGAGTGGGGGGGAGGGGGGTGGGGGGGGAGTGGGGGGGAGACGGTGGGGGGAGTGGGGGGGAGAGGGTGGGATGAGTTGGGGGGAGAGGGTGGGGGGAGTGGGGGGGAGAGGGTTGGGGGAGTGGGGGGGAGAGGGTGGGGGGAGTGGGGGGGAGAGGGTGGGGGAGTGGGGGGGAGAGGGTGGGATGAGTTGGGGGGAGAGGGTGGGGGGAGTGGGGGGGAGAGGGTGGGGGGGAGTGGGGGGGAGAGGGTGGGGGGAGTGGGGGGGAGAGGGTGGGGGGAGTGGGGGGGAGAGGGGTGGGATGAGTTGGGGGGAGAGGGTGGGGGGAGTGGGGGGGGAGAGGGTGGGGGGAGTGGGGGGGAGAGGGTGGGGGGAGTGGGGGGGTGAGGGTGGGGGTGTGGGGGGGAGGGTGGGGGGTGGGGGGGTGAGGGTGGGGGGGTGGGGGGGGAGGGTGGGGGGAGTGGGGGGGAGAGGGTGGGGGGAGTGGGGGGGGAGAGGGTGGGGGGAGTGGGGGGGGAGAGGGTGGGGGGGGAGTGGGGGGGAGAGGGTGGGGGGAGTGGGGGGGAGAGGGTGGGGGGGGGGAGTGGGGGGGGGAGGGTGGGGGGGTGGGGGGGGGGAGTGGGGGGGGTGTGGTGGGGGGGAGGGGGGGGGAGTGGGGGGGGGAGTGGGTGGGGGGAGTGGGGGGGGGAGGGTGGGGGGGTGGGGGGGGGGGTGGGTGGGTTGGGGGGGTGAGGGGTGGGGGGAGTTGGGGGGGGAGAGGGGTGGGGGAGTTGGGGGGAGAGGGTGGGGGGGGGGTGGGGGGGAGGGGTGGGGGGTGTGGGGGGGGAGGTGGGGGGAGTGGGGGGGTGAGGGTGGGGGGGGTGGGGGGGGAGGGGTGGATGGAGTTGGGGGGGAGAGGGTGGGGGGTGTGGGGGGGAGAGGGTGGGGGGAGTGGGGGGGGAGAGGGTGGGGGGAGTGGGGGGGGAGAGGGTGGGGGGAGTGGGGGGGGAGAGGGGTGGGATGAGTTGGGG
>NC_136334.1:7469170-7496127 GCF_964198595.1 Lampetra fluviatilis | reverse complement strand
CCTCTCTCTACCCTCCTCTCTCTACCCCCCTCTCTCTCTACCCCCCCTCTCTCTCTACCCTCTCTCTCTACCCACCCCTCTCTCTCTACCCTCTCTCTCTACCCCAGGCTCTTGCACTCCACGTATTGGTGCGCCACCGTCTCCACTTTTACCGCAGGACCGGCACTCCGGGGGACGTGTCTCCCGCTCTCTCTCCCACTCCCACTCTCTCTCTCTGCCTATCTCGCTCAATCTCTCCGTCCGCATGTCAGCGCCACAATCATCGTAACATTCAGCCCAATATTGAAGACGCTATGCTACCCCCCCCACCCCCTCCCTCCATCCCCCGCCCCCCCCCCCCGATCCCCTCCCCCTAACCCCCTCCCCCTCACCCCCTCCCCCACACAGCTGAGCGCGCACGCCACGGAGAAGGAGGCGCTGCTCTCCGAACTCAAGATCCTGAGCCACCTGGGATCCCACCCTCAACATCGTCAATCTCCTGGGGGCGTGCACCGAGAGAGGTGGGCGGGCCAGGGGGAGGGGCCAGGGGTGGGGGGGGTCGGGTCAGGGGGAGGAGCCAGGGGTGGGTTGGGTCAGGGGGAGGAGCCAGGGTGGGTCGTGTCAGGGGGAGGAGCCAGGGGTCGGGGGGGGGGCAGAGGGAGGGGCCAGGGGTGGGTGGGGGGTCAGGGGGAGGAGCCAGGTGTGGGCGGGGTCGGGTTAGAGGGAGGTACCAGGGGTGGGGGGTGAGAGGTGGGGGTCAGGGGGAGGAGCCAAGGGTGGGGGGGGGGGTCGGGGGAAGGAGACCAGGGGTGGGGGGGGGAGAGAGGTGGGGGGCAGGGGGAGCCACGGGTGGGGGGGGAGGTCAGGTCAGGGGGAGGTGCCAGCGGTGGGGAGTGAGAGGGTGGGAGTCAGGGGGAGGAGCCAAGGGTGGGGGGGGGGGTCGGGTGAGGGGGAGGAGCCAGGGGGCGGGGGTGAGAGGTGGCAGCCAGGGGGGAGGGGGGGTAGGGGGAGGAGTCTGGGGTGGGGGGGGATCAAGAGGTCGGGGTGAGGGGGGAGGAGCCAGGTGCAGGGGCGGGGAGGTGGGGGCCAGGGGGGGGTGAGATGGATGATGTTGTTGCTACTGACGACGATGATGCTGCCGTTGTTGCTGGTCCACTCCTCCCACCCTCCCCCCAGAGCCCCGTGCTCGTTATGACCGAGTACTGTTGCCATGGAGACCTCCTCAACTTCCTCATTGCCAAGCGAGCTCATTACGGCCATGGCGACCCCCCCACTCCCCCACCACTACGCCAACCTCACCTACAGGTGCCCACTCATTCACCCACCCACTAACTCACCCACTCAATCACTCACCCACCCACTCCCTATCCCACTCAATAATTCACTAAGCCCATCATCATCATCTTGGGGGGGGGGGGGGGGGCTTGGATACAATTATTACACCAGCGGCCGTGGAAGGGAAGGAGGAGGAATGAAAAAACAACGACAAAGAAAACAACAACAAAAACAAAAAAATAACAAAAATCAACAAATATACAACAACAAAACAACAACAAATATACAAAAAACTACAAATAAACAAAAACAAAAACAACGAAATTCAACAAACAACAATACAAATCAACAACAAAAACACAACAAAGTACAACAAAAAACAACAACAAAAACAATAACCAACAAGATCAAAAACAACAACAAAACAACAAATAAAAAAACAACAACAACAACAACGATCGCTCTTGCGTTTCTCCTCCCACGCAGCGACACGTCTCTGGGGGGCGCGTGGCCGCCGGACCCCCACGGAGAGGGGTCCCTGGGGACCCCCCCCGGGGGTCTGTGGGAGGAGGGGGGGCTCCCAGGAGGAGAGGGATCTCCTCCCCCTGCTCCCAGACGACCCTACACAGCTGCGCTCTGCAGGTGGCGCGGACGCCGCATGGCCTTCCTGGCGGCACGCTGCGTGAGTGATCATCCCACCCTTGATCCCCCTTGATCCCCGTCAATACCCCATGATCCCCCTCAATACCCCATGACCCCGTTTCAAGCCTCCACTGGGAGAGTTGCTGATCACCTTTGACCCCTCTGTCGATTCTGTGATCCCCATGTGGGCTATACATTATAGCTCCGCTCTTATTGATCCACATCTCCCCCTTGATCCCCTGTGGCCTATTAATTGTAACGTGGTCTTGTCCTCGAGCTCTCTCTCCCCGTGCCTCCCCGCGTCTCCCTCCGTCTCCCTCCCCGTGTCTCCCCGTGTCTCCCCGTGGTCCCCGTGTCTCCCTGCCCGTGTCTCCCCGTGCCTCCCCACGTCTCCCTCCCCACGTCTCCCTCCCCGTGTCTCCCCGTTGGTCCCCGTGTCTCCCCGCTCGAGTCTCCCAGTGTCTCCCTCCCCGTGCCTCCCCGCATCTCCCTCCCCGTGTCTCCCGGTGCCTCCCCGTTGGGGCCCGTGTCTCCCTGCCCGCGTCTCCCAGTGGTCTCCCCGTGCCTCCCCACGTCTTTCTCCCCGTGCCTCCCCACGTCTTCCCTCCCCACGTCTCCCTCCCCCGTGTCTCCCCGCGTCTCCCTCCCCTCGTCTCCCCGCGTCTCCCCGCGTCTCCCTCCCCGTGCCTCCCCGCGTCTCCCAGGGCCTCCTCGCGTCTCTCTGTATCTCCCCGCTGTTGATCCCCGCTGTTGATCCCCGCGTCTCCCCCGCAGTGTATCCACCGTGACCTGGCGGCTCGCAACGTGCTCGTGACGCACGGCCGCATGCTCAAGATCTGTGACTTCGGCCTGGCCAGGGACGTGTCCACCGACTCCAACTACGTGCTCAAGGGCAACGTGAGAGACGCGTGCACGCAGAGAGACACGCGGACAGACACGCAGAGAGACACGCGGGAGACACGGAGACAGAGACCCTGCAGAGAGGCAGGGAGACACACGCAGAGATACACGCAGAGAGACACGCAGAGAGACGCACGGAGACGCACACACACCACACACACTCACACACTAATCACACACACACTCATCACACACACTCACACACTCATCACACACACACCACACACACACTCATCACACACACTCATCACACACACACTCACACACACACCACACACACTTACGACACCCCACACACACTCATCACACACACACTCACACACATCACACGCATCACACACACCACACACGCTCATCACACACACACACACACATCACACACACCCACACACACTCATCACTTGCCCACAGGACTCCAGCAAGCCAGGCGTGTCATCAATGAATCGATCACAACAATACTCGTGTTACCCCCCCTCCCTCCCCCACGTGTCTCCACGTTGCACTACACTCCCCCCCCCCACGTGTCTCCACGTTGCACTAAACTGCCCCCCCCTCCCCCACGTGTCTCCACGTTGCACTACACTGCCCCCCCCCCCTCCCCACTACCCCCCCACCCCAGGCTCGTCTCCCCGTGAAGTGGATGGCCCCGGAGAGCCTCTTCCAGGGCGTGTTCACGGCCCAGAGCGACGTCTGGTCCTACGGGGTGCTGCTCTGGGAGATCTTCTCTCTCGGCGAGTGTCACACGAGCAGCGGAATGGGCTCAGCTCCTTACTCCCGGCTAGACCCCACGTGGGGCGTCGGGGCAAGTCAGAGGTCGCAAACGGGGTTTGATTCCTTACCCTTACCCGTACCCGGCCGCACCAGGGTCGCAAACGGGTACCCCTACCCGTACCCGGCCGGGTATCGTGTAGGGTACCGGGTACCCGATTGCGACCTCTGGGATGAAGCCATGTTGCAGGCGCGGGTGGGTTGATTCTAGGAACTTGAATTGTGAGAAGAGACAAGACGTTGGGAAATGAGTGACAAACGGTGACTCACCAGTGACTCACGGCCTACCCGTACCCGGCCGCACCAGGGTCGCAAACGGGTACCCGTACCCTACCCGATACCCGGCCGGGTACGGGTAGCCGGGTATCGGGTAGGGTACGGGTATCGGGTAGGGTACGGGTATCGGGTAGGGTACGGATATCGGGTAGGGTACAGGTATCGGGTAGGGTACCGGGCATCGGGTAGGGTACGGGTATCGGGTAGGGTACGGGTATCGGGTAGGGTACGGGTAGCCGGGTATCGGGTAGGGTACGGGTATCGGGTAGGGTACGGGTATCCAGTAGGGTATGGGTATCGGGTACGGGTAGCCGGGTATCGGGTAGGGTACGGGTATCGGGTAGGGTACGGGTAGCCGGGTATCGGGTAGGGGGTACGGGTATCGGGTAGGGGTACGGGTATCGGGTACCCGGTTGCGACCTCTGGGGCAAGTGCCGTGGAGCCCCTGGCGGTAGCTGTCCGTGGTGCTGATCACAAAGACAAAGTCCCCCGTGTAGCCTTTGACGGGCTGTCGGAGCCAGTGCTGTTAGCGAGTAGCGGGACTGATGCAGGCCGGCACGGCGCAAGAGGGGGTGGTGTGGGGCCCGGACCATGCCCAGCCGCCTTTGTCTCCCCAGTGCTCTATACACACTGCACCTAGTAGTCGTTTAAGGCTGAGTCGGCCTAGTGACGGAGGACCAAGACCCGTGCACGAACCACTGCACCACCGCTCTCTGCATGCTGGCCACGCCACACACACTTTGGGGTGATGATGATGATGTCCACCATGTAAATATCCGAAGATGCTGCTGCTGATGACAATGATGATGATGATGCTGATGATGATTATTGCAGTGGCAATGCTGGCGCTCTTAAAGACGACGACGATGATGCTGATGATGATGCTGATGACGATGATGCTGATGATGCTGCTGATGATGATGATGATTGCAGTGACAATCTTTCCGCTGTTAAAGCCGATGACGACGATGATGATGCTGATGGTGCTTGATGATGATGCTGATCACTGCAATGCCTGCTCCCCCAGGCTGCACCCCGTACCCGGGCCTCCCCGTCAACTCCAAGTTCTACTCGATGCTGAAACAGGGACATCGCATGTCCGCTCCCCCGCACAGCTGCCCGGACATGTGAGCACACGTGTGTGCGCGTGTGTGTCCGTGTGTGTGTGCGTGTGTTTGTGTGTGTGTTTCAATGTGTCCGTGTGTGTGTGTTTCAATGTGTGTCCGTGTGTGTGTCCGTGTGTGTGTGTGTGGTTCCCACTCAGGACCAACACCACTGGTAACGATTATCCCCCCCCACTCTCTCCGCTCACCCCACGGCTCACCGCCCCCCCCCCCTCTCTCCGCTCACCCCACGCTCACCGCCCCCCCCCCTCTCTCCGCTCACACCCACGCTCACCGCCCCCCTCTCTCTCTCTCCGCTCACCCCCACGCTCACCGCCCCCCCCCCCCTCCTCTCCGCTCACCTCACGCTCACCGCCCCCCCCCCCTCTCTCCGCTCACCCCACGCTCACCGCCCCCCCCCCTCTCTACGCTCACCCACCCTCACCCCCCCCCCCTCTCTCTCCGCTCACCCCACCCTCACCGCCCCCCCAGGTACTCGCTCATGCTGTGCTGCTGGCGGGAGGAGGCCAGCTCCCGGCCATCCTTCCCGCAGCTCTGCGACCTCCTGCCCACCACCACCCCCCGGCCCGCGACCCCTACGTAAACTCCCGTGCGCCCCCCCCCCCTCGGGGCCCCCCCACGGGGCCCCCCACTGCCGAGGTGCAGATCGTGTGGGAGGGGGGGCTGGGTGCTTCCCTCCACCACCACCACCCACCCCTCGGCTGAGACGCCGCTACTGGGGGGTGGGGGCCAGAGGGGCGGGGGAGGGGGCTTCCATGGGCAGGGCTAAGTGGGGGGAGGGGTGCACCCCCCCAACCCCACCGTGAGTGTGACGTCATCATCAGTGTAATCTTCATCGCTGATGAGTGTGACGTCATCATCGGTGTAATCTTCATCGCTGATGAGTGTAACGTCATCATCCGTGTAATCTTCATCGCTGATGTGTGTGGCGTCATTATCAGTGTAATCTTCATCGCTGATGAGTGTGACGTCATCATCAGTGTAATCTTCATCGCTGATGAGTGTGACGTCATCATCAGTGTAATCTTAATCGCTGATGAGTGTGACGTCATCATCAGTGTAATCTTCATCGCTGATGAGTGTGACGTCATCATCAGTGTAATCTTCATCGCTGATGAGTGTGACGTCATCATCAGTGTAATCTTCATCACTGATGAGTGTGACGTCATCATCAGTGTAATCTTCATCGCTGATGAGTGTGACGTCATCATCGGTGTAATCTTCATCGCTGATGAGTGTAACGTCATCATCCGGTGTAATCTTCATCGCTGATGTGTGTGGCGTCATTATCAGTGTAATCTTCATCGCTGATGAGTGTGACGTCATCATCAGTGTAATCTTCATCGCTGATGAGTGTGACGTCATCATCGGTGTAATCTTCATCGCTGATGAGTGTAACGTCATCATCCGTGTAATCTTCATCGCTGATGTGTGTGGCGTCATTATCAGTGTAATCTTCATCGCTGATGAGTGTGACGTCATCATCAGTGTAATCTTCATCGCTGATGAGTGTGACGTCATCATCGGTGTAATCTTCATCGCTGATGAGTGTGACGTCATCATCAGTGTAATCTTCATCGCTGTAACCTCCATCATCAATTTACCATCATCGCCATCAGTGTCGTCGCAATAACCACCACGAACGCCATCATCACAAACATCACTTTAACCAACATTATCCTCTGTCGTGTAATTACATCACCAGCAGCATCACCCCATCGTCATCATCAATGCAGTCAGTACAGCGCCCTCATCACAACGATAACTTCACGTAAACAAAACAACAATTATCATCGTCATGACCGACATTGTGTTACTGTCATCATCAACAAACTGTCCCATAACCATCATATCAAGGCCCTCAATAGTTCTATAAAATCCTAATCACCATCATCACCATCACCAACTTGCCATCATCAACATCAGCATCACTGTAGCACGTTAATTCGCAATGCTCAATATCATTGATCATCATCTCTATGGCAACATTACCATCAAGTGGGTGCCTACCATCACCACCATCATCACCACAATCATTCACCACCATCACCGTCAATCACAGCCATGAAAGTAATAATCATGACCACCACCACCTCTATCACACCACAACTGTTACCACCATCATCACTACCACAACCACAACCATCATCACTACCACCACCACCACCACCACCACAGCCACCATAGGCCATCATCACTACCACCACCACCACAACCATCATCACTACCACAACCACAACCATCATCACTACCACAACCATCATCACTACCACCACCACCACCACAGCCACCATAGCCATCATCAATACCACCACCACCACAACCATCATCACTACCACAACCATCATCACTACCACAACCATCATCACTACCACCACCACCACCACAGCCACCATAGCCATCATCACTACCACCACCACAAACCATCATCACTACCA
Source organism: Lampetra fluviatilis (assembly GCF_964198595.1). NCBI lineage: Eukaryota > Metazoa > Chordata > Hyperoartia > Petromyzontiformes > Petromyzontidae > Lampetra > Lampetra fluviatilis. The sequence continues at coordinate 7,488,725 of NC_136334.1, read as the reverse complement.
CAGCCACAACCATCATCACTACCACAACCATCATCACTACCATCACAACCATCAACACCACCACCTCTACCACACCACAACTGTTACCACCTTCATCTCTACCGTCACCATCACTACAACCACCTTCATCCACACCACCACCACCACCACCACGTCTGCCACCATCATCACTACCACCACCACAACCATCACCACCACCACCACCACCACAGCCATCATCACTACCACCCACAACCGTCATCAAGAACACCAACCTCCCTCACCACCACCACCACCACCACCCTCCCACACCACTACCCTCACCACCATCAACACCACAACCACCAACCTCCCAGACCACCACACCGACCTCCACCATTACCACCATCACCACAAACCACCACCATCATCAACCACCTACACCTCCCCCGATGCCCCCCCCCCCCATCTGAGCTCAGTGTTGTTGCAGCGTGCGGTGTAGCGCTTAGAGACTGAATCTGCTCGTATTTATACACAAGAAGAAAACGGTGCACCCCAATGTAGCTTCAGCAGACTGCTGGGACGAGCACTGGAGGCGAGTATCAGCTGTGAAGGCCGGCACGGCGCACGAGACGGTGGGTGGGTGGGGGGGGGTGATGGATTTGTTTTCTACTCAATTAAGGCTGAGTTGACCTAGGGGGAGACCTGGGACCGCTTCAGATCATCGTTTACTGGTATTGGTGTTGGCCGTGAGCGGGAATCGATCCCGGGCCGCTGGGTTCGTAGCGCAGCGTGGCGCTAACTGCCGCGCAATCGTTCCCCACACGTATTGTGATCGACACGGGCCTCGCTTAGGTCGACTCAGCCTTAAATGAGTGCCCGCTTCCATGCGTATACAACATCAGCACTGGCCGGGAGTGCGTAGTGCTGCCCATGCCCAGAATCTTGATTTCAGACTATTTATTGAGACTGGAGGAATCTGATGAGCTACTGAGCTCCTCGTCGCAGGTGACCAGTAAGAGTGCCGTGCCGGCCTTAATAGGTGCTCACCAACAGCACTTGCCTGTTAAAACTCTACACGGCAGCGGGGGGGGGGGGGGGATCTTTGTATTTACATGCGCACACAGACACGTCTGTATATGTGTGTGTACACCTCGCTCTAGGTAAGGTGTTTAATATTGCATAGACGCAACATAAGCAGTGCTCTAGACAGCGTTACCTAGCAACGAGGTGCGCCCACCTTCGAAGCGGGGGGGTGCGTTCCCGAATTTCCGAATTAATTCGAAAGTATGACGCCGCAGGAAGTGACGTCACAGCCACGGGAAGTGACGTCACAGCCGCGGCAAGCGACGTCACCGCCACGGGAAGCGACGTCAACGCCACGGCAAGTGCCCTCCGTCGCGCGAGTCACATGACGGGAAGTGCCACCATCGCGCGGGTGACATCACAGGAAGTGCCGCCATTGCACGGATGACATCACAGGAAGTGCCGCCATTTTGTCCGTCGGCGTGGTCGACGTCGCTCGCGCGTCGGTTATAAAAGAGTTGCAAACGTTCGGCGTTCGTGCTCGCACATTAATCTCGACGATTATTATATTTCCTGTTATTAAACTGATGGCATCGAGTGCACAAAGCGAGGAGTGTGTGATATTGAATAAAAATGTATAAAATACGAAAACAGTTTAACACGTAGGCTTTCGCGACCAATATTATCCATAGTGAAGTTTTTTTTGGGTTAGATCGCGTTATTTATAAATGTGTCGCAACCCTCCACCACCCGACACGGCCAATCAGTAAAAAATGTGTCACTATTCTGGCAAATCGCCCGATGATGCTGGATAGAATTACCAGCGAAACGTCACAGTACTCAAACATTGTAAATGTTGTGGATCCACTCTTCAACACACCCGGTGGGCTAAAGTAGTGAACTATTTTGTCTTTTGTCAACGCGACACTTTTTTTACTGATTGGCCGTGTCGGGTGGTGGAGGGTTACGACACATTTATAAATAACACGATCTAAACCCAAAAACCTTTATTATGAAACATACGAAAACAATTCGTATTTGTAACTCATCGCGAGCGGCTGTGGCGAAGGTTTCCCCAAACTCCGGTTCGTCCGCACCACCCACCACCGCCTTCACCAATTTACCCCTCCCCATGCAAAACGAACTCGTTGCACGCCCGCACGCGCCTGATGATTGTCAAACAAACACGTCCCACGTGACGCGATGAGCAATCAACGCTGCCTGCGTCGCGTCCGCACACACGGTCGGCGATCGGCAGCGGGTCCCACGGCAGCCCCGTGTGTCGTTGCTCCAGGAGTGACTGATGGCCGTGACGTCACAATACCGTGACGTCACAATGCAGTGACGTCACCACGCGGCAACGTCACCATCCCCGTGGCTATTTTTTTGTGTGCGAATGTCTTCATTGCCGAGTGGCGGACGGCAAGGGGCGTTCTCGTGAGGTTTATCACGCGCATTGGTGAGTGGTGGCGAGTGGTGGCGAGTGGTGGTGAGTGGTGGTGAGTGGTGGTGAGTGGTGGTGAGTGGTGGCGAGTGGTGGTGAGTGGTGGTGAGTGGTGGTGAGTGGTGGTGAGTGGTGGTGAGTATTCCATGGTGGTGAGTGGTGGCGCGTGAGGCCCTCAGTGCTGGTGGTAGCTGTAGACTTTACAGCAGTGGTTGCCCGTGTCTGCCACCACGAGCCTGGTGCCCTCAGGGCTGAGCGCCAGGCCCTGGGGGCAGCTGAGGGGGTGCACAGAGGGGGCCAGCACCCCTTTGAAGGCCCCCACGCAGTTAAACACCTGGGGGAGGAAGGGGGGCCGGGGGTGGGGGGGGAGTCAAGGAGGAATCGAGGTCCGATGGATCAATGTAGTATCAATGTGGGATCAAGGAGAGGGGATTAGAGGGGGGGGGGGGGTGGTGAAGTTTGGCTCAATGTGAATCGGGAATCATCGAGCTTTTATAGTGTCAGGAGGGATTAGTGTGGAATCGGTTTGGGATGAAGGGGGGATCGAGGGGGGCTCATGATGCAATCAAGGGAGGTCAACGTGGGAGCATGAGGGGTGGGGGTAGGGGGGGGTCAAGGTGAGATCAAGTTTTCGCGCCGGGAGCGATCGTAGTGGTTATCAAGATGGGATCAAGTGGGGTGGGGCGGGGGGGGGGGGGTCAGGGGGCACCTGTATGCGGGCGTTGCCCCAGTCGGCCACGAGGATGTTGTCTGCCGGGTCGACGGCGACGCCCGTGGGGCCGTGCAGCTGCCCCTCCGCGCTCCCGAAGCCCCCAAACTGGAACAGAAACTCCCCCCCAGAGAACACCTGGGGGAGGGGGGTCAAAAGGTCACGGGGGTCAACAGTTCACGGTGGGGTGGGGCTGGGTATGGGAGGAGATCGTGGATGTTTGACAGGTTGGTGGAATACTGGATGTGGTGGGATACTGGATGTGGTGTGCAGGGTACTGGGGGGTGAAACGGGGTCACGGGTTCGTGGGGGTCATTGGGGTCGCGACCTTCACGGAATGGTCGAGGAAGTCGGAAACGATGACGTCACCCTTGCTGTTGAGCGCCACGTAGTTCGGCCCCTGGGGGGGGGGGGGTAGACATCGGCACAGACATGCAGACAAAGGTCCCCTGTGTAGTCCACGCAGCTTGTTGGGGCAAGTGCTGTGAGTAGCGTGGAGCTATGAAGGCCGGCACGGCGCACGGCGGGGTGGGTGGCCAGCACCACGCCCGGCCGCCTTTGTCTCCCCAGTGCTGCTGTGAGACTATGGGGTCTCTGTGTGTGTTTATGGGTCTCTGTGCGAGTTAATGGGGCTCTGTGTGAGGCTATGGGTCTCTGTGTGAGGCTATGGGTCTCTGTGTGAGTCTATGGGTCTCTGTGCGAGTCTATGGGTCTCTGTGTGAATCTATGGGTCTCTATGTGAGTCTATGGGTCTCTGTGTGAGTCTATGGGTCTCTGTGCGAGTCTATGTTTGTTGATCCGGGACGTCATTGCATGTGTGCGGCAAAGAAACGGTTTTAACCGTTTTTTTTTAAATTGCGGTTAATGCTGCGGTGAACTGGTCATGCACCGATTGCAAAATTTCCAACGGTGCAAGAGGCCCCTTTTTGAACAACGACCCCCTGGGGGACCCCCATCCCGACCCCCTGCTGACCCCGGAGGCGGCCCAGGTCTGCGGCGCGACCCCCGAACTTGGCGTGCACCCTTCCGGCGGCCGTCAGTGCCACCACGGCGCAGGCTTTGTTGTCGGCCACCAGGGCCAGGCCCGAGTCGGTGGTGCAGACGCCGCGTGGGGCCTGCAGCAGCCCCACACCCAGCTGCAACTACAGGGGGGCAGGGGGGGGTAGGGGAGCACACGTGACGGTGGGGGGAAGGGGGGTAGGGGAGTACACGTGGTGGGGGGGGGGGAAGGGGGGGGGGAAGGGGGCACATGGGGGGCACATGGGGGGGAGCACGTGGTGAGGGGGGGAAGGGGGGCCATCCGGGGGTAGGGGGAATATGGAAGGGAAGTGGGGGGCACATCGGGGAGAGGGTCACATGGGAGAGGGGGGGGGAGGAGGGGGGCATACGGGGGGGACATGGGGGGGGGGGAAGGGGGGGCACGGGGGAAGGGGCAAATGGGGGGAGGGGGGGCACATGGAGGGGGACCATCCGGGGGCGGGGGGAATACGGAGGGGTCAAGGGGGGTACATGGGGGACACACACGGGGGGCAGGTCAAGTTCATAGACACACACAGGGGGACAGCGGGAGAATGAGGCATGGAGTTTCGCAATACCTCGGGGGTCTCAGGGGGTCTAAGGGGGTCTAAGGGGGGACACGTGGCCACAGCTGCAAGGGGACTGGATGGGAACAAGAGGGGGGGGGGGTGGTTGTGACACGTGGGGGATGAGATGTCCCTACGTTGAGCGTGGCATACGGGGGGGGGCGGCGGGGGGTGGGGGGGCGATAACACGTAGGGTGACGTCGATGGGTGGACAATGTTGGGGGGGGAGGATGTGGGGGGGGGGGGTGTTGGTGGAGGAGGGGGTGGGGGGGCCCCCGCTGGACCTACCCGGTGGCGGCCGTCGGGTGCGTAGACGTTGATGGACCTGGTCTCGGGGTCGGTGACGAGCAGGTCCCCGTTGGCTCGCACCGCCACCCCCGATGGGGTGGACCATCTGGCCCGGGTCGCGACCCCTGACCCCGAACTGGGTGAGGAACTCGCCCGTGCTGAGGAAGACCTTGTGGGGGGAGGGGGGGGGGCAGTGGGGGGGGAGAGGGTGGGGGGAGTGGGGGGGAGAAAGTGGGGGGGAGGGGGGGGGGAGAGGGTGGGGGAGGGGGGGGGCAGTGGGGGGGAGAGGGTGGGGGGAGTGGGGGGGAGAGGGTGGGGGGAGTGGGGGGGAGACGGTGGGGGGAGTGGGGGGGAGAGGGTGAGGGGGAGAGGGTGGGGGGAGGGGGGGGGCAGTGGGGGGGGGGAGGTGGGATGAGTGGGGGGGAGAGGGTGGGGGGAGTGGGGGGGAGAGGGTGAGGGGGAGAGGCGTGGGGGGAGCGGGGGGGGCAGTGGGGGGGGGAGGGTTGGGATGAGTGGGGGGGGAGAGGGTGGGAGGAGTGGGGGGGAGAAGGTGGGGGGAGGGGGGGGGAGAGGGTGGGGGAGGGGGGGCAGTGGGGGGGAGAGGGTGGGGGGAGTGGGGGGGAGAGAGGGTGGAGGGGGAGAGTGGTGGGCGAGAGGAGGGGGGATTGGAGGAGAGAGAGAGAGGGTGGGGGGAGAGTGGGGGGGAGAGGGTGGGGGGAGAGGGGGGATCGGAGGAGTGAGCGGGAGAGAGGGAGAGGGGTTGGGGGGGGGAGTGGGGGGAGAAAGAGGGATGGGAGGGGAGGGGAGAGTTAGGGAAGAGGGGAGAGAGAGTTGGGGGAGAGTTTGGGGAGACGGTGAGAGATGGAGGCGTGAAGGGGACCCCCTGAGGAAGGAGACCCTGGTGAAGGGGACCCTGGTGAAGGGGACCCCCGGACGAAGGGGGCCCTGGTGAAGGGGGACCCGCTGGAGGGATTCAGGAGAGGGGACCCCCGTGGAGAGGGGATACCCAAGGAGGACGACCCCCGGATGGGGGGGACCCGCTTGGAGAGTGGAGGCCCGGGTGAAGGGGACCCCAGTAGAGGGAACCTGGGCAAGGGGGACCCCCCCCCCCCGCACCTGCACGGCGTGCTTGCCGCTGTCGGCCGTGACGATCCTGCCAGAGGGGGGTCACGGCGACCCCCTGCAGGTTCATGAACTCCCCCATGCCTCGACCCTGGCTACCTGCGGGGGTCACACGCGGTGCGGAGGATGGGGGGGGGGGCAGTGTTAGGTAACACCTCACCACGATTCTGTCTGTGTGTCTGTGTCTGTGAGTCTGTGATTCTGTGTGTCTGTGTGTCTGTGATTATGTGTGTCTGTGATTATGTGTGTATGTGTGTCTGTGTGTGTGTGATTATGTGTGTATGTGTGTCTGTGTGTGTGTGATTCTGTGTGTATGTGTGTCTGTGTGTGTGTGATTCTGTGTGTATGTGTGTGTGTGTGTGATTCTGTGTGTCTGTGTGTGTGTGTGATTCTGTGTGTCTGTGTGTGGTGTGATTCTGTGTGTCTGTGTGTGTGTGTGATTCTGTGTGTCTGTGTGTCTGTGTGTGTGTGATTCTGTGTGTCTGTGTGTGTGTGTGATTCTCTGTGTGTGTGATTCTGTGTGTATGTGTGTCTGTGTGTGTGTGATTCTGTGTGTCTGTGTGTGTGTGTGATTCTGTGTGTGTGTGATTCTGTGTGTATGTGTGTGTGTGATTCTGTGTGTCTGTGTGTGTGTGATTCTGTGTGTCTGTGTGTGTGATTCTGTGTGTATGTGTGTGTGTGTGATTCTGTGTGTGTGTGTGATTCTGTGTGTCTGTGTGTGTGTGATTCTGTGTGTCTGTGTGTGTGTGTGTGTGTGATTCTGTGTGTCTGTGTGTGTGTGTGATTCTGTGTGTCTGTGTGTGTGTGTGTGATTCTGTGTGTCTGTGTGTGTGTGATTCTGTGTGTCTGTGTGTGATTCTGTGTGTCTGTGTGTGTGTGATTCTGTGTGTCTGTGTGTGTGATTCTGTGTGTCTGTGTGTGTGTGTGATTCTGTGTGTCTGTGTGTGTGTGTGATTCTGTGTGTCTGTGTGTGTGTGATTCTGTGTGTCTGTGTGTGTGTGTGATTCTGTCTGTCTGTGTGTGTGTGATTCTGTGTGTCTGTGTGTGTGTGTGATTCTGTGTGTCTGTGTGTGTGTGATTATGTGTGTATGTGTGTCTGTGTGTGTGTGATTCTGTGTGTCTGTGTGTGTGTGTGTGATTCTGTGTGTCTGTGTGTGTGTGATTCTGTGTGTGTGTGTGATTCTGTGTGTCTGTGTGTGTGTGATTCTGTGTGTCTGTGTGTGTGTGTGTGATTCTGTGTGTCTGTGTGTGTGTGATTCTGTGTGTGTGTGTGTGTGATTCTGTGTGTGTGTGTGTGTGATTCTGTGTGTCTGTGTGTGTGTGATTCTGTGTGTGTGTGTGTGATTCTGTGTGTGTGTGTGATTCTGTGTGTGTGTGTGTGATTCTGTGTGTGTGTGTGTGATTCTGTGTGTGTGTGTGTGATTCTGTGTGTGTGTGCCCGCTGCTGGAGGCGACATCCGTGGAGGGGGAGCTCCAGGGAGAGAGCCCCCCCCCGCCCGCCCGCCCACCTCACCCCCCCCCCCCTTGCCCCCGCCCCTCCCTCTCCAGGTGTATCTTGGTCTACTCTTCCACCCTGGCCAGACACTTCTGGTGTGAGAGGTGGGAGTAACCACCAGCTTTACCCCAGCGCACGCGACACCTGCCGCTCACTGATGTAGTGGGCGGGGCTAGACGAGCAGTGGGCGGGGCTAGCGGGGTAGTGGGAGGAGCTAGCCGGGTAGTGGGCGGGGCTAGCCGAGCAGTGGGCGGGGCTAGCCGGGCAGTGGGCGGGGCTAGCCGAGTAGTGGGCGGGGCTAGCCGGGTAGTGGGAGGAGCTAGCCGGGTAGTGGGTGGGGCTAGCCGAGTAGTGGGCGGGGCTAGCCGAGTAGAGGGCGGGGCTAGCCGAGTAGAGGGCGGGGCTAGCCGAGTAGAGGGCGGGGCTAGCCGGGTAGTGGGCGGAGCTAGCCCGGTCGTGGGCGGGGCTAGCCGGGTAGTGGGCGGGGCTAGCCGAATAGTGGGCGGGGCTAGTTTGGTAGTGGGCGGAGCTAGCCGGGTAGTGGGCGGGGCTAGCCGGGTAGTGGGCGGGGCTAGCGGAGTAGTGGGAGGGGCTAGTCGAGTAGTGGGCGGGGTTACCAGGGTGCCGGGTAGAGGGAGGGGTGTGTGTGTGTGTGTTCATGTGGAGCCTCACACAATGCTGGTAGCTTTAACGTCTTTACATGCCCGTGTCCGTGTGCCCCCGTGTCTCCATATCCCCGTGTCCCCTAGTTCTCCACACATCCCCATGTCTCCACACCCCCGTGTCTCCACACATGCCCGTGTCCCCGTGTCTCCACACCCCGTGTCCCCGTGTCTCCACACATCCCCGTGTCTCCACACCCCCGTGTGTCCACCCCCCGTGTCCCCACCCACTCACCAAACTGGAAGAGGAGTCCATCCTCATCTGCCTCCTCCTCATCCCGCTGCTGCTGCTGTTGCTGCTGCTGCTGTTGCTGCTGCTGCTGTTGCTGCTGCTGCTGTTGCTGCTGCTGCTGTTGCTGCTGCTGCTGTTGCTGCTGCTGCTGTTGCTGCTGCTGCTGTTGCTGCTGCTGCTGTTGCTGCTGCTGCTGTTGCTGCTGCTGCTGTTGCTGCTGCTGCTGTTGCTGCTGCTGCTGTTGCTGCTGCTGCTGTTGCTGCTGCTGCTGTTGCTGCTGCTGCTGTTGCTGCTGCTGCTGTTGCTGCTGCTGCTGTTGCTGCTGCTGCTGTTGCTGCTGCTGCTGTTGCTGCTGCTGCTGTTGCTGCTGCTGCTGGTTGTGCTGCTGGTGGTGGTTGTGCTGGTGGTGGTGCTGGTGGTCGTCTCGATCCCTCCTCGCCGCCGCGTGCGGAGTCGTCCCCGCGACCCGGACTCGGCCCGCTGGGGTCAGGGCCCTCGGCCGCGGGGACTTGGGCGCCCGCGTGCACGGAGAGGGGTCCCGAGGGGGGTCCCGAGAGGGGTCCCGGGCCCCGCTCCTGGGGAGGCTGCGGGCCCCCCTCGGTGACGCGGCGGCCTTGGGGGTCGAGTGGGACGGGGCGAGCCCCGGCCTTCCGCGGGGAGGGGGGGGGCCCGATGCGGGGGGTCCCCTCCGGGGCCCCTGAGACATCCGACAACAAACAACGGCGAGGAACGAAGTTGGGGAAGGAATCCGTAGCGCGGTGTGCAGGCGGTGCAACTGCCCCGTCAGTCCGGCGTGACCTGCACTCCCCCCCCCCTCCCTAGCCACGTGATCCCCCGGATTACCCTTCCCTTGACCCCCCCCCCTCCCCCCCCCCCACTAGGACCCCCGTCACCTCTGGGGGTCTTCAGCGGCCCCCTCAGCGCGGGACGGCCCCTCTCCTCCTGCGCGCGGGGCCCGAACGCGGCGATCGCTTCGAGGAGGGGACCCACGTCCAGGTGGCTCCAGTCCAGGGTCTCGGCGTGGGGCCGGGACCCCCGGGAGCCCGGGGACCCCGGGGACCCCGCTGGGGGGCTCTCCGGCTCCGCGGGGATCCCGGCTGCTGCGTGTCGAGGGGCGGGCACGGAGCTCACTTGCAGGGACTCCAGGGCGAGGGACAGACGCGCCATCTCCTCCTGCAGGGCCTGCGTGGGGAGGGGGGCACGGGGGGGGGAGGGTGGGGGGCACGGGGGGGGGGGAGGGTGGGGGGCACGGGGGGGGGAGGTGGGGGGCACGGGGGGGGGGGTGCCATGTATTTGCGTGGAGGTGTTATTGCGCACTCTCCATGTTTCGATTAAAAAGCTTCTTTCGTGACTGCAGGGATTCATCTTCTTGGTTCTTTCGGTAAAGTCACGTAGAAGGGAAGTAATAAAATAATAAAATAAAACATAATAAGATAATTCTCACGACGTTTCGGCCACAACGCAAGCAGCCGTCCTCAGGTGAAGACCAGGTCTGTCGGGGAGACAGCGTGACTTTACCGAAAGAACCAAGAAGATGACCCCCCATGTTGACAGCGGGTAGCATCACTACAGGGGACGGCAGCAGCCGAGTGGCTACACCGATGTTCAGGGGCTTTGGTCAAAGGGGCCACCGGTGATTTCTGAGATCACGGATCCTGGGACACAATCCCCAAACCCCGGGAGGGGGGACTGGGGGGTGACGTCACCCTTCCAGGACATAGTGGAAGGTTCTGGAAGGAAGGCGTGGTCGAGGTGGAGCAAGCCCCGGGCCTGTGTAGAAGTCGGACCTCTGAACGATGGAGGGGCGGTCACCTCCAAGATGAAGACCGAAGACCTGCGCTGAGGATAGGACCCTGCATCCCAAGCTCCACCGTCCTTTTGATGGTGATGATGGTGATGGTGGTGATGATGATGGTAATGATGATAGTGATGGCTATGATGATGACGATTATGATGATGGTGATGATGGTAATGATTTCGATTTAAAGCTTTCGTGACTGCAGGGATTCATCTTCTTGGTTCTTTCGGTAAAGTCACGTAGAAGGGAAGTAATAAAATAATAAAAATAAAACATAATAAAATCAAATAATTCTCACGACGTTTCGGCTACAACGCAAGCAGCTGAAGACGGCTGCTTGCGTTGTAGCCGAAACGTCGTGAGAATTATTTGATTTTATTATGTATTATTTTTATTATTTTATTACTTCCCTTCTACGTGACTTTACCGAAAGAACCAAGAAGATGATGGTAATGATGATAGTGATGGCTATGATGATGACGATTATGATGGTTATGATGATGATGATGGTAATGATGATAGTGATGGCTATGATGATGACGATTATGATGGTTATGATGATGATGATGGTAATGATGATAGTGATGACGACGATGTTCGCGGTGTCCGTGCTGGCCTCTGACCCGCTGGACCCGGGCGTGCTCCTCCTCGACCTTCTCCCCGAGCTCTCCCCACCGCTGCGCCACCGCTCGGAGCGCTCGCTCCTTGCTCGCTGCGAGCGAGGAGCGAGCGCGGTCCCGAGCCTCCTCGGCACGGCAAGTCCCCAACGCCGCCTCTCGCACCCCCTCCTGGAGCTCTGAGAATCTGGGGGGGGGCAGGGGGCAGCAGGGGGCAGCGGGGGAGGGGTGGGGGTTAAGGGGCAGCGGGGGAGGGGGCATTGTCGTGGCTGCGTTATCTACGTCGTGTCTGCATTGTCGTGGCTGCGTTATCTTTGACCTTCGCTCGCTCGCTCGGGCAAGGGTGAACACGCTGGGCCTGGCGGTGGTGTTTTGGTGGTTGTGGTTTGGTGGTTGTGGTTTGGTGGTTGTGTTTTTGTGGTTTGGTGGTTGTGTTTTGGTGGTTGTGGTTTGGCGGTTGTGGTTTGGTGGTTGTGGTTTGGTGGTTTGGTAGTTGTGTTTTGGTGGTTGTGGTTTGGCGGTTGTGGTTTGGCGGTTGTGGTTTGGCGGTTGTGGTTTGGTGGTTGTGGTTTGGCGGTTGTGGTTTGGCGGTTGTGGTTTGGCGGTTGTGGTTTGGCGGTTGTGGTTTGGTGGTTGTGGTTTGGCGGTTGTGGTTTGGCGGTTGTGGTTTGGCGGTTGTGGTTTGGCGGTTGTGGTTTGGCGGTTGTGGTTTGGCGGTTGTGGTTTGGTGGTTTGGTTTGGTGGTTGTGGTTTGGTGGTTGTGGTTTGGCGGCTGTGGTTTGGCGGTTGTGGTTTGGCGGTTGTGGTTTGGCGGTTGTGGTTTGGCGGTTGTGGTTTGGCGGTTGTGGTTTGGCGGTTGTGGTTTGGCGGTTGTGGTTTGGCGGTTGTGGTTTGGCGGTTGTGGTTTGGCGGTTGTGGTTTGGCGGTTGTGGTTTGGCGGTTGTGGTTTGGCGGTTGTAATTTGGTGGTTGTGGTTTGGTGGTTGTGGCTTGGTGGTTGTGGTTTGGCGGTTGTGGTTTGGCGGTTGTGGTTTGGTGGTTGTGGTTTGGCGGTTGTGGTTTGGCGGTTGTGGTTTGGCGGTTGTGGTTTGGTGGTTGTGTTTCGGTGGTTGTGGTTTGGCGGTTGTGGTTTGGCGGTTGTGGTTTGGCGGTTGTGGTTTGGCGGTTGTGGTTTGGCGGTTGTGGTTTGGCGGTTGTGGTTTGGTGGTTGTGGTTTGGCGGTTGTGTTTTGGCGGTTGTGGTTTGGCGGTTGTGGTTTGGCGGTTGTGGTTTGGCGGTTGTGGTTTGGCGGTTGTGGTTTGGCGGTTGTGGTTTGGCGGTTGTGGTTTGGCGGTTGTGGTTTGGCGGTTGTGGTTTGGCGGTTGTGGTTTGGCGGTTGTAATTTGGTGGTTGTGGTTTGGCGGTTGTGGTTTGGTGGTTGTGGTTTGGTGGTTGTGGTTTGGCGGTTGTGGTTTGGCGGTTGTGGTTTGGCGGTTGTGGTTTGGCGGTTGTGGTTTGGTGGTTGTGGTTTGGCGGTTGTGGTTTGGCGGTTGTGGTTTGGCGGTTGTGGTTTGGCGGTTGTGGTTTGGCGGTTGTGGTTTGGCGGTTGTGGTTTGGTGGTTTGGTTTGGTGGTTGTGGTTTGGCGGTTGTGGTTTGGCGGTTGTGGTTTGGCGGTTGTGGTTTGGCGGTTGTGGTTTGGCGGTTGTGGTTTGGCGGTTGTGGTTTGGCGGTTGTGGTTTGGCGGTTGTGGTTTGGCGGTTGTGGTTTGGCGGTTGTGGTTTGGCGGTTGTGGTTTGGCGGTTGTGGTTTGGCGGTTGTGGTTTGGCGGTTGTGGTTTGGCGGTTGTGGTTTGGCGGTTGTGGTTTGGCGGTTGTAATTTGGTGGTTGTGGTTTGGTGGTTGTGGCTTGGTGGTTGTGGTTTGGCGGTTGTGGTTTGGCGGTTGTGGTTTGGTGGTTGTGGTTTGGCGGTTGTGGTTTGGCGGTTGTGGTTTGGTGGTTGTGGTTTGGTGGTTGTGTTTTGGTGGTTGTGGTTTGGCGGTTGTGGTTTGGCGGTTGTGGTTTGGCGGTTGTGGTTTGGCGGTTGTGGTTTGGCGGTTGTGGTTTGGCGGTTGTGGTTTGGTGGTTGTGGTTTGGCGGTTGTGTTTTGGCGGTTGTGGTTTGGCGGTTGTGGTTTGGCGGTTGTGGTTTGGCGGTTGTGGTTTGGCAGTTGTGGTTTGGCGGTTGTGGTTTGGCAGTTGTGGTTTGGTGGTTGTGGTTTGGTGGTTGTGTTTTGGCGGTTGTGGTTTGGCGGTTGTGGTTTGGCGGTTGTGGTTTGGCGGTTGTGGTTTGGCGGTTGTGGTTTGGTGGTTGTAATTTGGTGGTTGTGGTTTGGTGGTTGTGGCTTGGTGGTTGTGGTTTGGCGGTTGTGGTTTGGCGGTTGTGGTTTGGTGGTTGTGTTTTGGTGGTTGTGGTTTGGTGGTTGTGGTTTGGCGGTTGTGGTTTGGCGGTTGTGGTTTGGCGGTTGTGGTTTGGTGGTTGTGTTTTGGTGGTTGTGGCTTGGTGGGACGCAGGTAGCCTGGAACCCAGGGAACCTGGGACCCAGAGAGCCTCGGAACAAGGGACCTGGGTCTCTGGCGGCACCTGTGACCCCCCACTCACCGGGAGTTGATCCTCTCCAGGTGTGCGCTGAGGACCACCGCCTCATCCTCGCCCTCCTCCTCGTGCCCCGGGGTCCCCCAGAGCCCCTCAGGGCCTCCGCCCCACGGGCCCCCCTCCCACGGGGGTCCCGCTGAGGGGTCTTCAAAGTGCCGCTCCATGCGGGCCGGGGGTGGGGGGGGGCCGCTGAGGATGAATGAAGAAGAGAATGAACAAACGACTTTGATGAACGAGTGAATTAATGTGTGAATTAACAACCTAATGAGGGAATGAAAGGTTTAATTAATGAGCAACATGACGAATGCATGAGGGAGTGAATGAATGAAACAATGAGTGAATTAACAACTTAACGAGTGAATGAATGGGTGAATTAATGAACAACTTGACGAATGAGGGAGTGAATGAATTAAACAATGAATGAGTGAATTAATGTGTGAATTAACAACTTAATGAGTGAATGAAAGGGTGAATTAATGAGCAACATGACGAATGAGGGGATGGTCCCAGGCTGCCTGTGAATGAATGATCAACTTGAATGAATGAGGAAGTGAATTAATTAAACAATGAATGAGTGAATTGACGTGTGAATTAACAACTTAACGAGCGAATGAATGGGTGAATGAATGAGCAACTTAATGAGGGAATGAATGGGTGAATGAATGAGCAACTTGACGAATACATGAGTGAGTGAATGAAATAATGAATGAGTGAATTAATGTGTGAATTAACAACCTGAGTGAATGAATGGGTGAATTAATGAGGGAGTGAATGAATGAAACAATGAACGAGTCAGTAAATAAATTAATTAATATCTTGACGCGCGTGCGAGTGAATGAATGAAAGCCCCGAGCGAATGAATTAAAACCGAGAAAAGCATTCACGTGTGAATGAATTCATGAAAAAATGAACGACGGGATTGAATGAATAATTGTTGCAAAGCGTGAAGGAATGATCGCAGTGCAACGCTAAACCCCTGCAAAGACAAAGACTCCCTGTATAGCTTCAACGCAAGGTTGGGGCAAGTGCTGTTAGCGAGCAGCACGGCACACGAGGGGGTAGGGTGGCCAGCATCACGCCCGGCCGCCTTTGTCTCCCCAGTGGCGATGTTTACTACACACCGCTACACAAGGTACTCATTTGAGGCTGAGTCAACCTAGGGGAGGCCCATGACCGGTTCATGTACTACCGCTCCCCACACACTGACGCACACTGATGGACACACGTTGACACGTTGACACACAAAGATTCACACCCACTGACTAACGCACAAAGACAAAGATCCCCCGTGTAGCCTTAACAGACTGCAGGGGCAAGTGCTGTTAGCGAGCACCTAGAAAAGCCGGCACGGCACATACGCACACACACTCACTGACACACACGCACACACTTGGCACTCACACATACTTATTCACACACACACACACATTGACACACATGCACACATTGACACACACGCACACACTTGGCACTCACACATACTCATTCACACACACTCACTGACACACGCACTGATTGACACACGCCCACACACTCATTGACACACAGCACACTCACACACACTCATTCACACACACATTCATTGACACACACACACACATTGACACACGCACACACACTTATTGACACACAGCACACTCACACACACTGATGCACACACACACACATTCATTGACACACACACACACACACATTGACATACGCACACACACTTATTGACACACAGCACACTCATTCACACACACGCTGATTAACACCCGCACACACACTCATTGACACACGCACACACTGATTGTCACACGCACACACACTCATGACACACACACTGACACACACACACTGACACACTGACACACACACACTCCCACACCACTCGTACTCACAAACCCGCTTCGCCAGCTTGTCAACCAAAACAAACATCACCCCCCACCGCCACCGCCACCGCCACCACCTCCACTCCTCCCACCGCACCAATCACCTGGACAATACAGACACTGCTGCTGCTGATGCTGCCGCTGATGATGATGCTGATGCTGCCGCTGATGATGATGCTGATGCTGCTGCTGCTGCTTTTACAGTGCGTGACCTCACCTGAGTTTCCTGATTTACCTTGAGCCGCCACACCTGTGCGGACAGGTGAGGGCGAGGGGGGAGGGGCTAAGGGGGGGTAATCAACGCGACTGTTCCTCCTCCGTCGAAGGAGGGCAGGTTGCAGGTACAGTGCCTTGACTGCAGCTGCCTCCGTTTCTCTTTGGATCTCTATGGGACTCTGTGAGTCTCTGTGTATTTCTCTGAGTCCCCATGTATCTCTATGAGTGTCTATGGGTCTCTGTATCTCTGTGGATTTCTATGAGACTCTATGAGTCTCTGTGTATCTCTGAGTCTCCACGTATCTCTATGAGTGTCTATGGGTCTCCATGAGTCTCCACGTATCTCTATGAGTGTCTATGGGTCTCTGTGGATCTCTGTGGGACTCTGTGAGTCTCTGTGTATCTTTGATTTTTCACGCGCCTCTGAGTGTCTATGGGTCTCTGTGGATCGCTGTGGATCTCTATGAGACTCTATCAGTCTCTGTGTATATCTGAGTCTCCACGTATCTCTATGAGTGTCTATGGGTCTCTATGAGACTCTGAGTCTTTGTGTATATCTGAGTCTCCACGTATCTCTATGAGTGTATATGGGTCTCCGTGTATCTCTGTGTGTCTCTATGAGTCTCTGTGTATCTCTATGAATCTCTGTATCTCTGAGTCTCTACGTATCTCTACGAGTGTCTAAGGGTCTCCATGTATCTTTATGAGTGTCTATGGGTCTCTGTGGATCTCTATGAGACTCTATGAGTCTCTGTGTATCTCTGTGGGTCTCTATGAGTCTCTGTGTATCTCTGAGTGTGTATGGGTGTCCATGTGTCTCTGTGGATCTCTATGAGTCTCTGTGTATCTCTATGGGTCTCCTGTATTTCTGTGGGTCTCTATGGGTCTCTGTGCATCTCTGAATCTCCACGTACCTCTACGAGTGACTATGGGTCTCTGTATCTATATGGGTCTCTGTGGGTCTCTATGAATCTCTGTGTATCTCTATGAGTGTCTATGGGTCTCCATGTGTCTCTGTGGGTCTCCATGTGTCTCTGTGGGTCTCTATGAGTCTCTGAGTATCTCTGAGTCTCCACGTACCTCTACGTGTGTCCATGGTTCCCCTAGGCCCCAGGTCCTCTCGGTCCCAAGCCCCCTGGGTTTCACGTCCAGTCGCCAGAGCCGGTCCCTCGGGGGTACAGCAGCGAATTGGGGCGACTGCCCCGCGCCCCACGAGTTGGGGGGAGGCGGTGGGGAGAGGGGGATTCGATGTCGCGGTGGAATTTGTCCTCAGCACCCCCCCCACCCCCCCCTCCCCCCCCAAGGACGGTCCTGTGGGTCTAACACCGTTTTGAGACGAGGGTCAAAAGAAAGCTGTCTCTGGTGTGGACCAATCAGTTTCAAAGACAATGCATATATTATCAGAGTGTGTTTTTTTGTTTGCATTCTGAACACAAGCAGTGTGGTCAATGCAGACGTGATTACTCGTAAAAAGGTTTTAGTTTTGTTGACGGAAAAATGGGTAAAAAACTATTCTTAGCTTTCCCACTCTGTTTTTCCACCCTCCTGATGACCATTGCTTATCTACGTAACTTTACCGAAAGATACAAGAACATTTTGCTGGAGACGTTTGCGGAGTGTTAATACCGATTCTGAGTCTGAGTTGGCTGGGAGAACAGTCGCCGTTTGGAGTTCCACACAAACCCCCCCCCCAACTCCGCTTCAATAATCACAAAAATACTCATCAAGAATTCACTCGCCCTGGGCGCTGAAATAATGGCACGAGTTGACCGAGTCCTCACTGAATCCTGGGCTCGGAGCGCCCTCTAGCGGTGGTGATGGAGAAGGGGGAGGGGGAGGGAGAGGGGGAGGGAGGGAGTAGGGGGGGAGGGAGTAGGGGGGGAGGGAGAGAGGGGGAGGGAGGGAGGGAGAGAGGGGGAGGGAGGGAGGGAGAGAGGGGGAGGGAGGGAGGGAGAGAGGGGGAGGGAGGGAGGGGGAGGGAGGGAGGGAGAGAGGGGGAGGGAGGGAGGGAGAGAGGGGGAGGGAGGGAGGGAGAGAGGGGGAGGGAGGGAGGGAGAGAGGGGGAGGGAGGGAGAGAGGGGGAGGGAGTAGGGGGAGAGAGGGAGGGAGAGAGGACACGGGAGTGGAGGTACTGGGAGTGGCTGAGCAGCAAAACTGATGTAGTTCACACACAGACACACTCCGGTAGATACTTATACACACACAGACACTCACACAGAGACACACAGAGAGAGACACACACAGATACTCACACGGAGACACTCACATACAGAGACTCACTCACACACAGACACTCAGACACTCACACAGAGAGACACACACACAGAGACTCACTCACACACAGACACTCACACAGACCCTTTCACTCACAGACTCTCTCACCACGCCGCCTCCCAACACACTCACTCGCCACACTCACCACACTCACCACACTCACCACACTCACCACACTCACCACACACTCACCACACCCACACTCACCACACTTACCAGACACTCACCACACCCACACACTAACCACACTCACCACACCCACCACACTCACCACACTCCCCACACTCACCACACTCACCACACCCACACACTCACCACACCCACACTCACCACACTTACCAGACACTCACCACACTCACCACACTCACCACACCCACCACACTCACCACACTCCCCACACTCACCACACTCACCACACCCACACACTCACCACACCCACACACTCACCACACTTACCAGACACTGACCACACCCACACACTAACCACACTCACCACACCCACCACACTCACCACACTCACCACACCCACACACTCACCACACTCACCACACCCACACTCACCACCCCGCCACACTCACCACACTCACCACACCCACATACTCACCACACTCACCACACCCACACTCACCACCCCGCCACACTCACCACACTCACCACACCCACACACTCACCACACTCACCACACCCACACTCACCACCCCGCCACACTCACCACACTCACCACACCCACATACTCACCACACTCACCACACACGTGCACAAGTTAACACGTGTGTGCTCACCTCTGCGCCCAGGTGATGCTATGGCAGGAGAAAGTCCATGGGGAGACAGCGATTTGAGTAAGAACACCACCACCACCACAATCATCATTGTCATCATCATCACCATCATCATCACTACCACCACCACAATCATCATTGTCATCATCACCACCATCATCATCACTACCACCACCACAATCATCATTGTCATCATCACCACCATCATCATCACTACCACCACCACAATCATCATTGTCATCATCACCACCATCATCATCACTACCACCACCACAATCATCATTGTCATCATCATCACCATCATCATCACTACCACCACCACAATCATCATTGTCATCATCACCACCATCATCATCACTACCACCACCACAATCATCATCGTCATCATCATCACCACCATCACCACAACCACCACCACAATCATCATCATTGTTACCATCATCACCACCACCACCACAATCATCATTGTCATCATCATCACCACAATCATGATCAATGTGATACCGTGTGAAATGTCCCGAGGCTCAATACCAAAACCGGTCTCTGCCACGTGACCCTTGCACTGAGTTGTTTTCCCAAAGTGTCTGGTGAGTGTCTGGTGAGTGTGTGGTGAGTGTGTGGTGAGTGTGTGTGGTGAGTGTGAGTGGTGAGTGTGTGGTGAGTGAGTGTGTGTGTGGTGAGTGAGTGTGTGGTGAGTGAGTGTGTGTTGTATAACAGTGTGTGTGGTGAGTGTGTGTGTGTGGTGAGTGAGTGTGTGGTGAGTGAGTGTGTGTCTGGTGAGTGAGTGTGTGGTGAGTGAGTGTGTGTGTGGTGAGTGAGTGTGTGTGGTGAGTGAGTGTGTGTTGTATAACAGTGTGTGTGGTGAGTG
>NC_136334.1:7379170-7464170 GCF_964198595.1 Lampetra fluviatilis | reverse complement strand
CTCATCCATCCACCCACCCAATCACTCACCCCACCCACCCTCTCACTCATCCACCCACCCACTCACCCACCCACTCACCCACACGAGACACTCATCCCCTGCCGCTGCTGCTCCTGCTGTAGTCGCTGGTAACGATGACGTCCACCCCTCCGCCCCCCCCCCCAGGTGGACGTGGTGGACGTGGAGGGCATCACGCCGCTGCTGTGCGCCGCGCGTGCCGGGAGCCCCCCCTGCGTGCAGCTGCTGCTGGGGTGGGGGGGCCTCCCCCAGGGCCCCCCACCCCGCATCCCCCTCCCCCCTGCACGTCGCCGCTCAGCTCGGTGGGTCGCGGGCTGACTCGGGGTCACGGGTGAACTCGGGGTCATGGGTGAACTCGAGGTCATGGATGAACTCGGGGTCATGGGTGAACTCGGGTCATGGGTGAACTCGGGGTCATGGGTGAACTCGAGGTCATGGGTGAACTCGGGGTCACGGGTCGACTCGAGGTCATGGGTGAACTCGAGGTCATGGGTGAACTCGGGGTCATGGGTGGACTCGGGGGTCATGGGTGAACTCGGGGTCATGGGTGAACTCGAGGTCATGGGTGAACTCGAGGTGATGGGTGAACTCGGGGTCATGGGTGGACTCGGGGTCATGGGTGGACTCGGGGTCACCGGTGAACTCGGGGTCACGGGTGAACTCGAGGTCATGGTGTGAACTCGGGGTCACCGGTGAACTCGGGGTCACGGGGCTGACTCGGGGTCACGGGCTGACTCGGGGTCACGGGCTGACTCGGGGTCACGGTGAACTCGGGGTCACGGGGTGAACTCCGGGTCACGGGCTGACTCGGGGTCATGGGTGAACTCGGGGTCACGGGTCGACTCGGGGTTACGGGTGGACTCGGGGTTGAGGGGGGGGGTAGGCAGCGTTGCTGTCACCCCACGCTGAGCCCACCACGTGACCCTCATCGTGTCCCTGCGACCCTGTCCCTCCACGTCACTCTGCGTGTGTCCCTGACCCCCTGACCCCGTGACCCCGTGACCCCATTACCCAGGCCACGAGGGCTGCGTGTCGCTGCTGCTGAGCGCCGGCGTGGAAGTGAACTCGAGCGAGGGGGGGCACGGCCCCCCACTCCTCCTGGCGTGCGACGCCGGGAGGCTCGCCTGTGCCAGGCAGCTCCTGCTGGCCGGTGAGGATCACTCGGGGGGGTGACTCACGGGGGGGGGGGGGGGTGGTGATTAGGGGAGTGATTCGGGGGGTGATTCGGGGGGTGATTCGGGGGGTGATTCGGGGGGTTATTCGCGGGGTGATTCAGGGGGGTGATTCGGGGGGTGATTCGGGGAGTGATTCGGGGGGTGATTCGGGGGGTGATTCGGGGGGTGATTCGGGGGGTGATTCGGGGGGTGATTCGGGGGGTGATTCGGGGGGTGATTCGGGGGGTGATTCGGGGGGTGATTCGGGGAGTGATTAGGGGGGTGATTCGGGGGGTGATTCAGGGGAGTGATTCGGGGGTGATTCGGGGGGTTATTCGGGGGTTATTCGGGGGGTGATTCGGGGGGTTATTCGCGGGGTGATTCAGGGGGGTGATTCAGGGGGGTGATTCGGGGGGTGATGCTGCTGATGATGACGATGGTGCTGATGTTGCTGATGCTGTTGCTACTGCTGATGATGCTGCTGCTACTGATGATGTCGCTGCTACTGATGATGCTGCTGCTGCTGCTACTGATCATGTCGCTGATGATGTTGCTGCTACTGCTGCTACTGCTGCTATTGCTGCTGCTGCTACTGATGATGATGTCGCTGCTACTGATGATGTTGCTGCTACTGCTGCTGCTGCTACTGCTGCTGCTACTGCTGCTACTGCTGCTACTACTACTGCTGCTGTACTGCTGCTACTGCTGCTGCTGCTACTGCTGCTTCTACTACTGCTGCTGTTACTGCTGCTACTGCTGCTGCTGCTACTGCTGCTACTGCTACTACTACTGCTGCTGCTACTGCTGCTGCTGCTACTGCTGCTGCTGCTACTGCTGCTGCTGCTACTGCTGCTGCTACTGCTGCTGCTGCTACTGCGCTGCTGCTACTGCTGCTACTGCTACTGCTGCTGCTACTGCTGCTGCTGCTGCCGCTACTGCTGCTGCTGCTACTGCTGCTGCTACTGCTACTGCTGCCGCTACTGCTGATGTCGCCGCTGTTGCCGCCGATGACGATGAGCGGTCCGCGCCCCAGGGGCGAACCCGGACGCGGGAGACGGAGCGCGCACTCCGCTCCACTCCGCCGCTTCCCGCTCCGCTCCGACACCGCCGCCTGCGGCCCCCCCCCCGGGGACGCGGCCCCCCCCCCCCCGGCCTGCCCCCCCCCGCGGGCCCCCCCCCCGCGGGGCCCCCCAGACGACGACCTGGCGTCGCTGCTGCTGGAGTTCGGCGCGGACCCTGAGGCTCGCGACGCCGAGGGCAGGAGACCGCTCGACCTCGCGACCCCCGGCAGCCTGGAGCACGAGGCGCTGCTGAGACGCAGCAGGGATGGTACGGGGGAGGGGGGGGGCACGGAGGGGGGAGGGGGAGGCGGGGGGGCACGGGGGGGAGGGGGGGCACGGGGGGGGAGGGGGGGGGCACGGGGGAGGAGGGGGGGCACGGGGGGGGAGGGGGGGCACGGGGGGGGAGGGGGAGGAGGGGGGGGGCACGGGGGGGGAGGGGGGCACGGGGGGGGAGGGGGAGGCGGGGGGGCACGGAGGGGGGAGGGGGGGCACGGGGGGGGAGGGGGAGGCGGGGGGGCACGGGGGGGAGGGGGGGCACGGGGGGGAGGGGGAGGAGGGGGGGCACGGGGCGCTGCTGAGACGCAGCAGGGGCGGTACGGGGGAGGGGGGCACGGGGGGGGGAGGGGGTGAGGGAGGGGGCACGGGGGAGGGGAGGGGGAAGGGCACGAGGGGTGGGGGCAGCCACGGGGGAGCATTGTGGGGAGGGTGGGGGGGCAGTGATAGGGTTTGGGGGGGCCCTGAGATGAGGGAGTGAACTATGGGGGCATGGGTTGGGCGGGGGGCATTGGGGGGGGGCACGGGGGGGCAAGGGGGGTAGGTGGCACGGGGGTGAGTCGGTGAACCCTGGGGGGCTGCCGCCCTCCGACAGCACTTGCCCCCACCGCAGCAGCAGCTCTGCGTGGGCTACACGGGGGACCTTTACCTGTGTGCCCCCGCAGCTCCCGCGCCGCTGAGCCTGCTGTGCCGCCGGCTGGTGCGCTCTCAGCTGCGGGCCCCGGGCCTCGCGGCTCGCCTCCCCCTGCCCCCACGGATCGTCACCTTCCTCCAGCAGCCGCAGCGGCCGCACCCCGGGGGGGCCCGTGACGCCCCCCCCCACCTCGTCAGGGACTTGACCCCCCACGCCACCCCACCCCCTCCCACCCCCCCACCGAACTGTGAATGAAACTGGCGCTGAAAAGCTGTGCCAGACAGCACAGGTGGCAACCCTCGTGTGGATGGTGGAATGTGAGACTGTGGGTCTGTCTGTGGGTATCTGTGTGAGTCCAAGGGTCTCTGTGTGAGTCTATGGGTCTCTGTGTGAGTCTGTGGGTCTCTGTGTGAGTCTGTGGGTCTCTGTGTGAGTCTGTGGGTCTCTGTGTGAGTCTATGGGTCTCTGTGTGAGTCTATGGGTCTCTGTGTGAGTCTGTGGGTCTCTGTGTGAGTCTGTGGGTCTCTGTGTGAGTCTGTGGGACAGCACGGGCTGCTGGGAGATGGCAGCCGACCAATCGGCATCCAGCTTACGGTAGCTCCCATGTTTACAACTTCCCACAATGCAATTCCCAAAGGGCTACTGTCTGAACGGCTGTTGACCGAGGCCTTTCAATTTGCACTGTAAACAAATAAACACGAGCGCGCACACACACGTGTCCAAGTGTCCACACGTGTGTGATTCTACGGGTCCACACGTGTGCTATTCGTGTCGGGAGGTGACATTTGGGGGAGCGGTGGCGCAGCGGTTAGCGCACAGCGCTGCGAACCGGGCGGGCCTGAGTTGGATTCCCTACTCACGGCCACCAACTCCTCCCCTAGGTCGACTCGGCCTAAAGTGAGCATCCGGTGCAGTGTGCTAACGTGGGAGCCGTAGCCAGCATCGCCGGTGGCGATTGTCTGCATCGATCGGGCTGTGCCGGGTGGAGGAGGGGTTGACGACACACTTCACTGAACTCGGCGATGTGACCCCCCCCTGCCCCACCCCAAAATAAAAAAATCACGAATCATAATCGGGGGGGGGGGGGCGGGAGGTTCCATGAACCGAACGGGTACGTTCGTGTGTTGAACTTGTTTCGCAACGTCACCTAGCCAACCGTCACCTAGCCAACCGTCACATAGCCAACCGCCACCTAGACAACCGTCACCTAGCCAACCGTCACCTAGCCAACCGTCACCTAGGCAACTGTCACCTAGCCAACCGTCACCTAGCCAACCGCCACCTAGCCAACCGCCACCTAGCCAACCGTCACCTAGCCAACCGTCACCTAGCCAACCGCCACCTAGCCAACCGCCACCTAGGCAACCGTCACCTAGCCAACCGTCACATAGCCAACCGCCACCTAGCCAACCGCCACCTAGCCAACCGTCACCTAGCCAACCGTCACCTAGGCAACCGTCACCTAGCCAACCGTCACCTAGCCAACCGCGCTGATAGGAGGTGCGGGGAAGAGGTGGCAGGAGCCTCCCTTGAACGTCTCCCCAAGACTCGGACACGATATTAACTACCTCGCCTGGTCTACAGGAGGTCGTGGGTTCGATCCCGACCCTGACGCCTGCTGCTGTATATTTGGTAGTTTGCGGCTCTCTCTCTCTCCCCGTGGTCGCGTGTTGATTTTGTCTCGGCGTCCTCGGGTTTTCCCCAACACATTCAGAATCGACGTCACAGCGTTTCGAGTGTTTGGCTGCTGTACATTTCGACGTGATGATGATGAGCCAATTCGCTGAGCTGCCATTTGTGGTCGCAGCTACATCGCTACAGAGAGCCACACACCTCAGTGGGCCTTACCTGGTCAAATACAAAAGTAGTTTCGTTGAACAAAAATGGTTAAATCAGTGGCTTTTGTCCGGCCATGGAACGAAAACGGCGCTTTTAGATGTGCTTCTGCGGCCGTCTGGAACGCTCTTCCTTGCGACGTTCGGAAGCCGCTAGCGCTGTGCTCTTTTAAATCATCATCTTGATGGAAAAAGGAAATTTCTTCAGAACTGGGGCTTGCACTTTGAGTTCGTTGGGGGAGATCAGCGGTGGTCTATGCGAGATGCACCCCAGGTTAAGAAGAAGAGCCACTGCTTCCAGTCGAACAGACGAGAGATCCATCATACGGGTTTATTTCGGGTTAGATCACGTAAATATAAATGCGTCGTTAAACCCGCCACCACTCGACACAGCCAATTGTTAAGGTTTGTCACGTAAACAGAACGTACCAATTCGTCACTAGTACAGCACTACACCGGTTGTGTGTTGGAGAGCAAAGCCACGACATTTACAATCTTGAGTACGACGTTTCACCGGTAATCACAACAACCAGCATCATCAGGCGACAGGCGAGAGATGTCAGCCAATCAGAGAGCCCGGATTATGACTCGTCATACTCGCACGCAGCCAATCGGCGCGCGCGACGGCCCCGTGGTCTCCAGCGGAGCGGCCTCGGCTGTCCGGGTCTGCACCTTCATCACGACTCGTGAAGTCGCGGTGGTGATGATGGTAGTGATGAGGGTGATGGTCGTGTCGATACTGATGGTGGTGATGATGGTAGTGGCGATGATGATGGTAGTGATGATGATAGTGGCGATGATGATGGTCGTGTCGATACTGATAGTGGTGATGATGGTAGTGGTAGTGATGATGGTAGTGGTGCGGGTCATGGTGATGATGGTAGTGGTGATGATGGTGGTGATGATGGTAGTGGCGATGATGGTAGTGTTGATACTGATGGTGGTGATGATGGTAGTGATGATGATAGTGGTGATGATGATGGTAGTGTTGATACTGATGGTGGTGATGATGGTAGTGGTAGTGATGATGATAGTGGTGATGATGGTAGTGGTGCGGGTCATGGTGATGATGATGGTAGTGTTGATACTGATGGTAGTGATGATGGTAGTGATGATGATAGTGGTGATGATGGTAGTGTTGATACTGATGGTGGTTATGATGGTAGTGATGATGATAGTGGTGCGGGTCATGGTGATGATGATGGTAGTGATGATACTGATGGTAGTGATGATGGTAGTGATGCGGGTCATGGTAATGATGATGGTAGTGTTGATACTGATGGTGGTGATGATGGTAGTGGTAGTGATGATGATATTGGTGGTGATGATGATGGTAGTGTCGATATTGATGGTAATCATGATGGTAGTGTTGATACTGATGGTGGTGATGATGGTAGTGGTGATGATTGTGGTGCGGGTCATGGTGATGATGATGGTAGTGTTGATACTGATGGTGGTGATGGTAGTGGTGATGATTGTGGTGCGGGTCATGGTGATGATGATGATGGTAGTGTTGATACTGATGGTGGTGATGATGGTAGTGGTGATGGTAGTGGTGCGGGTCATGGTGATGATGATGGTAGTGTTGATACTGATGGTGGTGATGATGGTCGTGGTAGTGATGATGGTAGTGGTGCAGGTCATGGTGATGATGATGGTAGTGTCAATACTAATTATGGTGGTGATGATGGTAGTGATGATGGTAGTGGTGCGGGTCATGGTAATGATGGTAGTGATGATGATAGTGATAATCATGGTGATGACTGTGATGATGATGGTGGTACTGTGTGGGTAGTAGCCGTAGGCGTCACGTTGATGATTTCTGTCCACTCGGTCACCGACGACTCAAATCACAACGCGAACATTTTCCGTCAATAATTTTCGCGAATGACGCAATTAACACTGCTCCTATTGAGGGGGGGGGCAGACCCCTGCGGAGTGGGGGCCCCTTGTGGGACCGGTGCCCCCCCCCACTACCCATCGGGCTAGCGGACACCACTGACTCACGTGACGCGTTATATTGAGACACCGAGCGTGGAGGCAATCGCCTCCGGCCTCCTGCATCGTCGGAAGACGGAACCCACAAAAATAACGCACGTGGCTCCTCGACCAATGAGAGGCGTGGGTTGGTTGCTGTGTGACGACGCATGACGCGCGGGGGGCCCGTAGCGGAAGTGCTTCCTCTTCCCGCGAGCAACTTTAGCCCGGCCCGACTCCGGTAAACCAAATCGCAACTGTCCCGTTGCATCGCCCCAGCCAAGACGGCGTCACCAAGGCGTGGTCTGCTGCCCAGTGATTGGGAGAACCCGATAGAAACGCTACATAAAAAAAAGGAATGGCACGCTCGAAGTTTTTTGTGGGTTACGTCTTCAGCCAGCAAGGGGGGCGGTAGCGAGGGGAGGGAGGCGGTGGGGTGGGGGGGGGGGGGGCATACCACGTGGGGACAGTGGGGGGCTCGCAAAGACCTAGGCTATGACCAGAGCCGTCCCTGAGGGCACACGACGAATCGGGGCGACTGCCCCAGGCCCCGCGCTTTGGGGGTACCCACCCAGTAGATGTAATACTTCCGGTTTAGTTTGAAGGCGCCGTGGTTGGGGGGCAAGTGGGATGCTTTGGCCCGAGCCCCCCCCCCCCCCCCCCCCCCCCCTATTGGCGGCCCTGGCTATGACCCATTCCTCTTCCTCATAGTGCACATCATGTACAGTTCCCCCGCATTCTCAATCCGCTGCTGGATGAGGTCCTCCCCACGCCGTGCTGATCGTGGGGAGGGGGGCGGGGGGCGGAATTTCTTGAATTTGTTTGAAGCCAGAGTGCACAGAGCATCGCCTTAAGATTTGTCGTAAGTCTCGTAAGGCTACGATTGTCACACAATCGGGAACCGTCGTAAGATTAAACGGCGCGAAAGTCCAAGGAAAAATGGGCGTTGAGAGATCGCTGCGACTGTGAGTTTAAGAACGGTCGCTCAGGAGCGCTTATTCCACTCCCATTGTACCAGCCAATTACCTTACGGGAAGATAACCCCACCCCCATGTAATATGGCCATCGTTACATCTCTCCCAACAGAAAACATGGCCGCCATGACGTCACCCATGTAATATGGCCGTCGTTACATCTCCCCCCCAGAAAACATGGCCGCCATGACGTCACCCATGCAATATGGCCGTCGTTACATCTCCCCCCCCAGAAAACATGGCCGCCATGACGTCACCCATGCAATATGGCCGTCGTTACATCTCCCCTTCAGGCAACATGGCCGCCATGACGTCCCCCATGCAACATGGCCGTCAGTCAACAGATGGGGTATATTCACGTCATCAACGTTGATGATATTCGTTATGAACATTGCGAATTATGAATCTCATTAATTACGTCGTGTTATAAATGACTATTTAGTTACAATTGACATGCGAGTGCTCCTGACCGCTTCGAAGATCTCTGCTGGCTCTACGATGCGGAAACGTCGTGACATCCGTAACTTACGAACTTACGACAAATCCGCGGCGTGTCCTAAGACGTCCTTGCGCTCTGCATTCCGTGTCCTGTTGTACAAAATCCAATCTCGCGCCCTGTCCGGAGCCACCCACGTTCCCACCGAGGACCTTGACCGCGACCGCCCCTGCCCCCCGGGCCCCCAACGAGCATTTTTCTTACAATATAAACAGGCACAACCGCGTACGCTACCTCGTCTAATCAATGACAACATCCGTCCGCTTTTTTCAAACACAGTTTTTTTGTTTGTTTGTTTAGTTTTCGTAAGAAACAGAACCGCGGAACCGGAGCAATAAAGAGTGTCCGGCCGGATTCCAGGCGGAAACGATTCCAAAAGGGATCACAAAACAGCAGTGGTGCTGGGCGCAAGCAACCCCAGCGAAAGCGTTGGGGTCCCTAGTAACTCAAGGGAGACCCCCCCTCTCCCCTGCCCCCCCACACTCCCCATAAAAACAAGCGACTCAAATATCGGGACAAAATTCTAATTCTAATAAACGTAACAAGATCAATTTGACACGGACGCGCCGAGTCATCCGTCTCTCGCCTCCATCTCTGGTCTAACCTCACGCATTTCACGACCTCTCTGTGTCTCGCCTACGTCTCTTCAGTTATCTCGCTAGGAGAGAGAGGGGGGTGGGGGGCTTGTTTCCCTGACTAGGGACCCCCTGCCTCACTGAGCCAGCACCACCGCTGCTTCCGATTGGAAGTTTCACATCCAAAAGGTTGGAGGAGGATGAGAGGACAGAAAGATAAGGAGGAGAGAAGATGGAGGGAGAAGTGGAGAAAAAAGGTGGGACAGGAGGAGGGAGAAACAAGGAGGTGAAGGAGGAGGAGAGAGAACGACGGAAAAGGGAGCAGGGGGCAGATCAGGAGGGAGAGTTTAAAAACTAGCACTGTAAAAACGGGGACATTGTGCGGAGGTCGGCGAGAACGACTCCGCTAGGGTCAACACGACGAATCTAAAACCGCGTCCGCGCGTCCGCTACCCCCGCCGCTTTGTCCACATCTGGGCGAGCAGTTGCGCAAAACAATAAGGGGGCGTGTATGGATGGATGGGGGTCTGGCTCCGCCCTTTCCCTGGGTAGCACCGCCCCCACTTCACCCCCACCCCCACTTCACCCCCACCCCCAGGCCACCCCCTCCCACCCCCCACCCCACCCCCTCCCCTCATCAGGATCGTAACGATCCAGTAGCCGCCAGTTGCCCAATATTAACCGCTTTGTGAGTATACGACAAGACGACCCCAACGCCTTCCGCGTCGACAACAACACTGTGTGTGCGTGTGCTTGTGACCTTAAAAGGGGGGGCAACAACAGCCGTACGTGATAGGCGACGTTTCGGGCAATGGCCCTTCTTCATAGCGCACGAACTGAGAGGCCAGAGGCCCTATTGCGCGAGAGTGTCACGTGGCAACTCGCTCGCTCAGATGTGGACCCAGCTGAACGCACGGATAGCATCGCATTTATCGAACCCTGTTATCAGGAATACTCACGTTCAACCGCATTTACTGAACCCTGTTCTCTGAATGCTCCCGATCAACAGCATCTACTAAAACCTGTTTTTAGGAATTCTCTCGTTTAACCGCATTTACTGAACCCTCTTACATGGAATGCTCCCGTTTAACCGGGTTTACTGGGCCTGTTATCTGGAATGCTCCCGTTTAACCACATTTACTGAACTATTTTGTAGATGGAACTCCCGTTTAACCGCATTTACTGAACCCTGGTATCTGGAATGCTCCCATTTAACCGGATTTACTGAACTATTTTAGATGGAACTCCCGTTTAACAACATTTACTGAACCCTGTTATCTGGAATGCTCCCGTTCAACCACGTTTACTGAACCCTGCTATCTGGAATGCTCACGTTCAACCACGTTTACTGAATCCTGTTATCTGGAATGCTCCTGTTTAACCGAACTAACTGAACCCTGTTATCTGGAATGCTCCCGATTAACCGCATGTACTGAACCCTGTTATTGGGAATGCTCCCGTTTATCCACATTTACTAAACCCTGTTTGATTAAATACTCCCAATTAACCGCGTTACTGAAACCTGTTACCAGGAATGCTCCCGTTTAACCACATTTACTGAACCCTGTAATCTAGAATGCTTCCGTTTAACCACAAGCAACCCTGTTATGTAAATTCCCCTCCACGTTTAACCGCATGGAATAAACCCTGATATTGGGTACACGGACACACACACTCACACACACCTAGACACACAAAGACACACTCACACAGATACACACTCTAACACTCAGACACGCACCTGCACGCACTGTGACACACCCTTCAACACACACACACACACCTAACCAGCACACACACACACACACCACGCACATACTGAGATGCCCATATGCACACGCACACTTACATACAGACACACACACACCCTGGGTAGTGATTCACACAGGTTTCTGGCAAATATTCCATCCTGTTCCAATGGAAAGCAAAGCCAGTCAATGCTACAGAACCAGCTAACATACACATACACACACGTGTCTGTATATGTGCCAAATGGATCAGAGCCCTGCTTGACTGGATTCGTCCATTCCTGATTGGCCGGCTTCATCCATTCGTAGGGGCTGGCATTGTGACATCACTGCCGCCGTGGCCAGTGATAAGCTTCGCCCTGCCCTCGCGCTGCGATTGGTTAGGCCAGCTCGAAGCCCCGATTGGTTGGCTCGGTTCACACGGGGCGGGGCTTGCGTCGTGGCCACCGCCCCCTGGCACCGCTCCCGCGCTGTGATTGGTTCACATTAGCGGGGGGGGGGGGGGAGGCGGGGATCTGAGCTGCAGCCAATCCGCGAGCCGGGAGATTTTCACCCGTTGGTTCGTCACGCGGCCCCGGGTGAAATCGGGGGGCGGGGCGGGGCGGGTGGGGGGGGTGTGGGGGTGGGGGGCGGGTGGGGTGGGGGAATCATCCCGTGAGAAATCCGCGGAAGCCGTCACCGAGACGTCAAGAGACACTGACAGCAACAAACAACAACCTTCACCACCACCAACCACCAATAAGGGGCCGTCCATAAATGACGTCACGCAATTTTGGACGATTTTTGACCCCCCCCCCCCTTCGTCACACGGCGTCACAAAAAGTCAGACCCCCCCTCAAATATGACGTCACAAAGCTCTGCCCCTCCCCACCAATATGCTTCAAATCGCTTTAAACTATTGTCATTGTAGTGCGTATAATATGCCGCTGCACTCTGATGTTGTAGGAAAAAACATTTGTAAAAAAGTCTATTTAATTAAGTACGAGTTGTCATTTAAAGTTGCGCATTTTTACGTGACGTCACATTTCTCAAACCCCGTCACAAATGTCTGACCCCCCCCTAGGTGTGTGACGTCATTTATGGCACGCCCCTAACCACCACTCAACATTGCTTGACCTGACTTCTTCTTTTGGGGCGGGGGAGGGGGGGGTCCTGGAGGGGTAGGTGGGGGAGCGATGGGGTGATAAGGACGATGGCATCTTATAGATAATTATCAGTGTGGGGGGGGGGGGGTGCATGTGATTAATTAATATCGATCTCCCTGTGGCCGATGAGTCACACACATGGTGGGTCAGAGGTCACGGTTGTGGTGAGGGTACGTGGGTGGGGTGGATGAGTGGTTGGGTCGGTGGGTGGATGAGTGGGGTGGGGTGGTTGGGTTGTGGGTGGCTGAGTGGGTGGATGGTTGGGTTGGTGGGTGGCTGAGTGGGTGGGTGGGTGGCTGAGTTGGTGGGTGGGTGGCTGAGTGGGTGGGTGGTTGGGTTGGTGGGTGGCTGAGTGGGTGGATGGTTGGGTTGGTGGGTGGCTGAGTGGGTGGGTGGTTGAGTGGGTGGGTGGCTGAGTGGGTGGATGGTTGGGTTGGTGGGTGGCTGAGTGGGTGGGTGGCTGAGTGGGTGGGTGGCTGAGTGGGTGGATGGTTGGGTTGGTGCTGGCTGAGTGGGTGGGTGGTTGAGTGGGTGGGTGGCTGAGTGGGTGGATGGTTGGGTTGGTGGGTGGCTGAGTGGGTGGGTGGCTGAGTGGGTGGGTGGCTGAGTGGGTGGGTGGTTGAGTGGGTGGGTGGGTGGCTGAGTGGGTGGATGGTTGGGTTGGTGGGTGGTTGAGTGGGTGGCTGAGTGGATGGGTGGCTGAGTGGGTAGATGGTTGGTGGGTGGCTGAGTGAGTGGGTGGGTTGGTGGGTGGCTGAGTGGGTGGATGGTTGGGTTGGTGGGTGGGTGGCTGAGTGGGTGGATGGTTGGGTTGGTGGTGACCAGGGTCGCGACGTAGCTCAGAATGGGGGGGGGGGAGGGGGGGCCTTACCTGGTCAAATATCAACAAAATTTTAGTTTATAAGGTCAAAGGTCGACAAAAACGGTCTTGTGGATGGGTGGCGAGGAGGGGAGTGGCGAGAGGGGGGTGGCGAGGAGGGGGGTCTAGGGGGGGGGTCTAGGGGGGGTTCTAGGGGGGGGTCTAGGGGGGGGTCTAGGGGGGGGGGGGGTCTAGGCGTAGGCGTTGAGCCGCTCCTTGGAGCGTGCCGACTCCACGTCCCGCGGCTCCTGCTGCTGCTGCTGCTGCTCGCGGGAGCCCAGCGCCGCCTCGTGGCCCAGGCGGCGCAGGGCGCCGACAGCCGCCCAGTTGGCGGAGAGCGCCAGCAGGTAGTGCACCTGCAGGAGGGCGGGGGGAGGGGGGGGAGGAGGGGGGGAGGAGGGGGAGGAGGAGGGTGAGGAGGAGGGTGAGGAGGAGGGGGGAGGAGGGGGGGAGGAGGGGGGATGGGCGGGTTAGGGAAGAGAAGGGAGGAGGTGGGTGAGGAGGAGGGGGGAGGAGGGGGGGTATCATCATCGGCAGTTGCAACAGCAGTGGCATCGGTGGTG
The DNA here is from genome assembly GCF_964198595.1 of Lampetra fluviatilis. Lineage (NCBI taxonomy): Eukaryota > Metazoa > Chordata > Hyperoartia > Petromyzontiformes > Petromyzontidae > Lampetra > Lampetra fluviatilis. Next base: position 7,450,858 of record NC_136334.1, on the reverse strand, counting down.
CCAGCATCATCAGCGGCATCGACGACTCTAAGGCGCCAGAGACGATCGTGAAGGCAGCAGCAGCAGCAACAGCTGCAGCAGCAGCAGCAGCAGCAGCCACGCGGTGGTGATGAGCCAATGGTTGCCCGAGCTCTGCGGTCCTCTATGTATGCTCAGATGTTACCGGTCAATTGACGAGCGCCTTATACGGCGTGGGAGGAAACCGCAGCGCCCGGGGTCTAACCCACGCCTGCGCGAGAGGGCAACGCTCGATCCCACACCGCCTCGCAGAGTCATGGGTAGGGAGATACTTTCACAGCCCATCCGCGCGTGATCCACCAACCCTAGCTGCTGCTGTTGTCCCCACGGCAGTCAGCAGCGTGCAGCAGTGTAGCCACCACCCGAGTCTGATCCCTGGGTCAGGGTGCCCGTCTCGTGTGCTGTAAACACATTGTCCTGCGGAGGGAGCTGGTAGGAACGTTGGGTCGCTCGGTCAATGGCCAGGGTCAACGGCCAGGGCGTGGTGTATTCCGCAAATATGCCCGACTGTGAGGGTGGGCACAAGCCGGCGTGAGTAGGTGAAACGTTGAGTTTTATAAGGGCACCACGGGGTGACCAGCCCCTCCCCACCCAGCCCCACCCCTCCCACCCCCCACCCAGCCCCACCCTCCCCACCCAGCCCCTCCCCACCCTCCCCACCCAGCCCCTCCCCACCCTGCCCCTCCCTCCCCACCCAGCCCCTCTCTGCACGACGGACACAATAATCCCCTGTGGGCTGGTGCAACAAGGAGGTTCCTACCAGCAAGAGTTACGTAAGGAAGGCACAATCATGCGCATAGCGTCTCCAATGGGCATGATCGTGGGGGTTCATTAATGGCCGTGTTCTCCTTGTGATTCATCATGACGATGTTGATACTGCTGCTGCTGATGATGATGATGCTGCTGGCGATGATGCTACTGATGATGATGATGCTGATGATGATGCGGCTGATAATGATGCTGCTGATGATGATATTGATACTGCTGCTGATGCTGCTGGCGATGATGCTACTGATGCTGATAATGATGCTGCTGCTGATAATGTTGATACTGCTGATGCTGCTGATGATGATGTTACTGATGATGTGGATACTGCTGCTGATGATGCTACTGATGCTGATAATGATGCTGCTGCTGATGATGATGTTACTGATGATGATGCTGGCGATGATGCTACTGTTGATGTGGATACTGCTGCTGATGATGCTCGCGATGATGCTACTGATGATGATGATAATGATGCTACTGATAATGATATTGATACTGCTACTGACGATGATGCTGATGATGATGCTACTGATGATGATGATGCTGATGATGATCCTGATAATGATGCTACTGACGATGCTATTGATGATGATGCTGTTGCTTCTAATGGCGCTGATCATGACGATGCTGCTGCTGATGATGATGCTGCTGCTGATGATGCTGACGCTAACTCTCATGATCTCGACCATCACCCTCACCAAATGTGCAGTGGGTGCGGGGTGAGAATGTGGAGTGGAGCGTGCTCGAGGTTCGGGCCTCAGTGGGGGGTCAAGGGGGTCAAGGGGGTCAAGGAGGTCAAGGGGGTTAGGATTTGGGGGGCCGTGGGGGGCTGGAGAGGCGGTGGGGGCCGTTACCATGGCGATGACAGTTGCTGCAGCACCGGCACACGCCACGATGTAGAGGCTGTAGGTGAGCTTGAACTGAGAACACACACAGACAAAGGTCCCCCGTGTAGCCTTAACAGACTTTGAGGGGCAAGTGCTGTTAGCGAGTAGCACCTATGAAGGACGGCACGGCGCACGAGGGGGTGGGTGGGTGGCAAGCAACACGCCCGGCCGCCTTTGTCTCCCCTGTGGCGATGTTTACTACACACCGCTACACCAGGTATTCATTTGAGGCTGAGTCCACCTAGGGGAATTGAACTCGTGTCGCTTGGTTCGTAGCGCAGCGTGGCGCTAACTGCTGCACCACCGCTCACACACTCACATGGCATGTGTGAGTGTGTGAGTGGCATGCCAGCCTTCAATAGGTGCTCGCTAACAGCAGTGCCGGACGAAGCGAGTGCGGTGCCTGTAGCATATGATGTTGTAAAGGGGCCTTAAATAATATAAAAAACACGTAAATATTAAAACACACAAATGTTTTACTTGCGAAGTAAAGTAATTGTATTTTTCATTTGCTATACAGCCGGATAATAACGACAAATGGCTAACCTTAAACACCCGGTCGTTCGTAAAAGTCGAAGGCGGTATAGTACTATAGTAATAGAGCAAGTGCAGAATCACTAAACCGGAATTGACGGCTTGAAAGCATTTAGCGCGGGGCCCTTGAAAGTGCGGGTCCCGTAGCTACTACACGTGTAGTAGCACATATGTAGTAGCTACTACATATGTGCTACTACATGTGTAGTAGCACAGATGTAGTAGCTACTACACGTGTAGTAACTACGATGTAGTAGCTACTACACGTGTAGTAGCTTCTACACGTGTAGTAGCTACTACACGTGTAGTAGCTACTACACGTGTAGTAGCTACTACACGTGTAGTAGCTACTACACGTGTAGTAGTACACATGTAGTAGCACAGATGTAGTAGCTACTACACGTGTAGTAACTACGATGTAGTAGCTACTACACGTGTAGTAGCTTCTACACACTACATATGTAATAGCTACTATGTAGTAGCTAGTATGTAGTAGTTACTACACGTGTAGTAGCTACTACAGATGTAGTAGCTGTTACATATGTAGTAGCTACGACACGTGTAGTAGCTACTACATATGGTGCAGCTAGTACATAGTAAGCTACTTGTGCAACTACGATAATCGGGCACTGGCTCACAGCACTTGCCCCAACAGCCGTGTGTGGGCTACACGGGGGAGCTTTGTCTTTGTGGCTGTTCACCGTCTGGGAGTTGCAGAGGTTGGCCAGATCAGCGTCGCACAGCTGCCCTGTGCTCACGTTCCACGGGATGATCCCTGTGCAATCATCATCATCAGCAACATCATCATCAGCAGCAGCATCATCAGCATCATTAACATCATCAGCAGCAGCATCAGCAACAGCATCATGAACAGCATCATCGTTATTATCATCAACATCATCAGCATCATTAGCATCATCATCAACATCATCATCAGCCTCATTAACATCATCAACAACATCAGCAGCAGCAGCATCATCATCAGCATCATTAACATAATCAGCACCATCATTGTCAACATCATCAGCATCATTAACATCATCAACAACATCAGCATCCTTAACATCATCAGCATCATCGTCAACATCATCATCAGCCTCATTAACATCATCAACAATAGTATCAGCAGCATCATCATCAGCATCATTAACATAATCAGCATCATCGTCAATCATCAGCCTCATTAACATCATCAACAACATCAGCATTATTAACATCATCAGCATCATCGTCAACATCATCATCAGCCTCATTAACATCATCAACAACATCAGCATCATTAACATCATCAGCATCATTGTTATCATCGTCGTCGTCGTCAACGTCATCATCAGCATGATCAGCATGATCATCAACATCAACACCATCAACATCAAATTTCGATTTAAAGCTTCTTTCGTGACTGCAGGGATTCATCTTCTTGGTTCTTTCGGTAAAGTCATCACGTAGAATGTAAATAATAAAAAAATAAAAATAAAACATAAAATAATATAATATTATCATGTTTTATTTCTATTATTTTATTATTTCCATTCTACGTGACTTTACCGAAAGAACCAAGAAGACCACCAACATCATCAGGGGTTGCCCCCTCCCCCCACCTGAACACCCTGGCTCCGCCATTGCCCAGGTCGCTTCTGAATGAAGATCTACATCTCAACTCAGTGGGGGGCCCTAAACCTGGTCAAATAAAATAAATTAAACAAAATTTTTTATAAATTTCGATTTAAAGCTTTCGTGACTGCAGCGATTCATCTCCTTGGTTCTTTCGGTAAAGTCACGTAGAAGGGAAATAATAAAATAATAAAAATAAAACAATAAAATACAATTCCCTACCTCCTACGCATTCCACAAGTAGTGACTAATCCCATATCTGCATTTACCATAAATATGCTAAATTCCTCTGTTGATATGCAAATTCCTTTGTCAAGGCGCCCTTCCACCCCTAACCCAGCTTAAATATACGCTGCCAAGCTTGGTGGTGTTCATTCAGACGCTGTCTTTCTGACAGCCCTGTTCTTCACCTGAGGACGGCTGCTTGCGTTGTGGCCGAAACGTCGTGAGAATTTTATCTTATAACGTAAATTTTTTATTATTTTATTATTTCCCTTCTACGTGACCTTACCGAAAGAAAAAAAATAAAACATAATACAATAATAAAAAAAATAAAACATAATAAAACAATATATAATATTATTTTATTATTATTTGGTTCTTTCGGTTAAGTCACGTCTAAAGATAAAATAATAAATTAAATTAAATAATAGAATACGACGTTTCGATTGCAACACAAGCAATCATCATCAGGTATAATGAAATAGCGACATAAAATCTAACCAGAAAACTATAGACAGACATATTAGCAGACAGATATCACCAAGATACATAGCGAGAGCAACACAGGTAACAGAGAGGGGTGATCGTCTCTGTGTGGTGGCCTTAAATAGACAGAGGGGGGGGGGGCGGAGGCAGAGAGAGGGAGGGGGGTAGATAAAAAATTAGCATATCAATTGGTGCTGCAAGAACGATTACACGGCAAGCAAGCCTGAAAATCAGGAGAAAGATTTTATGTCGCTATTTAATTATATCTGATGATGATTGCTTGTGTTGCAATCGAAACGTCGTATTCTATTATTTAATTTAATTTATTATTTTATCTTTAGACGTGACTTAACCGAAAGAACCAAATAATAATTCCTGCAGTCACGAAAGTTCTAAAATTATTATTTTATTATGTTTTATTTTTATTATTTTATTATTTCCCTTCTACGTGGTGACTTCACCGAAAGAACCAAGGAGAAAAACATTACAATTGAAGCACAAGTACGCACCGTACTGGCGCATGTCGATGCACACGCGTGTTGCGTTGGAGGAGGTGGTGGATGAGGAGGAGGAGGAGGATGAGGAGGGGGCTGGCAGGAAGAGGGGGGGCGCGATGACGTCACAGGAGGCCTGCACGCTGAAGGCGACGAACACGGGCAGCGCTGAGAGCACCAGCAGCGCCAGCCACACCACGGCGAGCAAGTACGTCATGCCCAGGAACTGCAACAACAACAACAACAGCAACAACAGTAAAGTCACGTTGAAGGGAAGTAATAAAATAATAAAAAAAAACATAATAAAATAAAATATTAAAAATAAAACATAATATTATTTTTATTATTTTATTACTTCCCTTCTACGTGACTTTACCGAAAGAACCATGAAGATGAATCCCTGCAGTCACGAAAGCTTTAAATCGAAAAGTAACAACAGTAACAACAACAAGAATATGAAATAAATAATATTTTAAAAACTTTTTTAAAAACACGCTTTAATGAAATGTACCGTTACTCTTAGTTCTTTCGGTAAAGTCACGTAGGTAAAAAATGAAATAAAAATTAATAAAAAATACAGATATTTTACTGTGACAGTTTCACCTGAAGACGGAAGCTTGTGCTGCCTCCGAAACGTCGTGATTTATTTATTTATTAATTTTAATTTCATTTTGTACCTACATGGTGACTTTACCGAAAGAACTAAGAGTATGAATCCTTGCAGTCACGAAAGCTTCAAATCTAGAAATGTAGCGTACTAGCAATGGAAGAACTTCACGACTCCAGGAAGTGGCCCCGAAGCTTGCCACAACGTAGGTTGCCGTGGCCAATTACAGCCAACGTCAGTTGAGCGTGGACAATTAGACCCAAGCCGAAACATAACATGTAAAAAATGATGTTAAAAAAAAATATTTTTTATTTTTTATGATAGAATATAGAATTGTCATCAGTATGACATAAATGGGCTAGAGAAGAGATGGAGTGACGTGGTACAGGAGGACGTGGAGCTGAGTGGACTTGCCGATGACTGGTACCAGCGGTGTCAAGATCGGCCTCTGTGGAGGAGGCTCGTGAAGGACGCTACTGGGCAGTTGGAGGCAGTCGTCCTCCAACCACAAAAGAGGGCGGAGGAGCGACGCTCACAACAACGAGCGGAGCGCCGGGTGGATAAAGCACAGCAAGTTGACTGGGCGAGTGTGTGACTGGGTGAGTGAGTGGCTGGGTGAGTGAGTGAGTGAGTGGCTGGGTGAGCGTGTGACTGGGTGAGTGGCTGGGTGAGTGAGTGCCTGGGTGAGTGAGTGGCTGTGTGAGTGAGTGGCTGTGTGAGTGAGTGGCTGGGTGAGTGAGTGGCTGGGTGAGTGAGTGCCTGGGTGAGTGAGTGGCTGTGTGAGTGAGTGGCTGTGTGAGTGAGTGCCTGGGTGAGTGGGTGGCTGGGTGAGTGAGTGGCTGTGTGAGTGAGTGGCTGGGTGAGTGAGTGGCTGGGTGAGTGAGTGGCTGTGTGAGTGAGTGGCTGGGTGAGTGAGTGAGTGGCTGGGTGAGCGTGTGACTGGGTGAGTGGCTGGGTGAGTGAGTGGCTGGATGAGTGAGTGAGTGGCTGGGTGAGCGTGTGACTGGGTGAGTGGCTGGGTGAGTGAGTGCCTGGGTGAGTGAGTGGCTGTGTGAGTGAGTGGCTGTGTGAGTGAGTGGCTGGGTGAGTGAGTGGCTGGGTGAGTGAGTGCCTGGGTGAGTGAGTGGCTGTGTGAGTGAGTGGCTGTGTGAGTGAGTGCCTGGGTGAGTGGGTGGCTGGGTGAGTGAGTGGCTGTGTGAGTGAGTGGCTGGGTGAGTGAGTGGCTGGGTGAGTGAGTGGCTGTGTGAGTGAGTGGCTGGGTGAGTGAGTGGCTGTGTGAGTGAGTGGCTGTGTGAGTGAGTGGCTGGGTGAGTGAGTGGCTGGGTGAGTGAGTGGCTGTGTGAGTGAGTGGCTGTGTGAGTGAGTGGCTGTGTGAGTGAGTGGCTGTATGAGTGAGTGGTTGTGTGAGTGAGTGGCTGTGTGAGTGAGTGGCTGGGTGAGTGTGTGGCTGTATGAGTGAGTGGCTGGGTGAGTGAGTGGCTGTGTGAGTGAGTGGCTGTGTGAGTGAGTGGCTGGGTGAGTGAGTGGCTGTGTGAGTGAGTGGCTGTGTGAGTGAGTGGCTGTGTGAGTGAGTGGCTGTGTGAGTGAGTGGCTGGGTGAGTGAGTGGCTGGGTGAGTGTGTGGCTGGGTGAGTGAGTGGCTGTGTGAGTGAGTGGCTGGGTGAGTGGGTGTGTGAGTGAGTGAGTGAGTGAGTGGCTGTGTGAGTGAGTGGCTGGGTGAGTGTGTGGCTGGGTGAGTGAGTGGCTGTGTGAGTGAGTGGCTCTGTGAGTGAGTGGCTGGGTGAGTGAGTGGCTGTGTGAGTGAGTGGCTGTGTGAGTGAGTGGCTGTGTGAGTGAGTAGCTGTGTGAGTGAGTGGCTCTGTGAGTGAGTGGCTGTGTGAGTGAGTGGCTGGGTGAGTGGGTGTGTGAGTGAGTGAGTGGCTGTGTGAGTGAGTGGCTGTGTGAGTGAGTGCCTGGGTGAGTGAGTGGCTGTGTGAGTGAGTGGCTGGGTGAGTGAGTGGCTAGGTGAGTGAGTGGCTGGGTGAGTGAGTGGCTGGGTGAGTGAGTGGCTGGGTGAGTGAGTGGCTGGGTGAGTGTGTGGCTGTGTGAGTGAGTGGCTGGGTGAGTGGGTGCCTGGGTGAGTGAGTGGCTGTGTGAGTGAGTGGCTGTGTGAGTGAGTGGCTGGGTGAGTGTCTGACTGGCGGTGGGGGGGGGGGGTGGGGGAGTCGTGCGTGCGCCACCGACCCAGGCGCTGACGCAGCGTCCGCACGCCGACGTCTTGAAGTCGCCGCAGGAGTCCCGGATGGAGGCGGTGGTGAAGAATCCCTCGGTAAAGAGCAGCACCCCGTAGAGGAAGAAGGCGGCCGCCACGCCGTAGATCACGAACCTCACCACCTCCACGCTGTGGCGGGAGACAACACGTGGGGAGACAGTCACGTGGGGAGACACGTGGGGCGGGAGACAACACATGGGGAGACAGTCACGTGGGGCGGGAGACACGTGGGGCGGGAGACAGACACGTGGGGAGACAGTCACGTGGGGAGACACGTGGGGCGGGAGACAACACGTGGGGAGACAGTCACGTGGGGCGGGAGACACGTGGGGCGGGAGACAGACACGTGGGGAGACAGTCACGTGGGGAGACACGTGGGGCGGGAGACAGACACGTGGGGAGACAGTCACGTGGGGAGACACGTGGGGCGGGAGACAGACACGTGGGGAGACAGTCACGTGGGGCGGGGAGACAGTCACGTGGGGCGGGAGACAACACGTGGGGCGGGAGAAAGACACGTGGAGATTCTAGGTTTGAAGCTTTCGTGACTGCAAGGATTCATACTCTTAGGTTTTTTTTTCCGGTAAAGTCACGTAGGTAAAAAATGAAAATAAAATAAAAATAATAATAGAAGTAAAATAATAAAGCACATTTATTTATAATTTTATTTCTATTATTATTTCTATTATTTTTATTATTATTATTTTTTATCTACGTGACTTTACCGAAAAAACCTAAGAGTAGACACGTGGAGGCATTACGAGGGATTCGTGAGCGCGGAGAGTCGCGCGGAGAGGCTGGTGGTGAGTGTCAGGGTGAGCGTTGGGTCATGGTGAGGGTCATGGTGTGGTTATGGTGAGGGTCATGGTGTCAGGGTCAGCGTCTGGGTGAAAGTTCGCAGTGCGGTCAGGGTGAAAGGTCGTGGTGAGGTCAGCGTGAAAGGTCGCAGTGTTGTCAGGGTGAAAGGTCGTGGTGAGGTCAGGGTTAAGCGAAAGGTCGTGGTGAGGTCAGGGTTAAGCGAAAGGTCGTGGTGAGGTCAGGGCGAAAGGTCGCAGTGCGGTCAGGGTGAAAGGTCGCGGTAAGGTTAGGGTGAAGCGAAAGGTCGCGGTGAGGTCAGGGTGAAGCAAAAGGTCGCGGTGCGGTCAGGGCAAAAGGTCGCGGTGAGGTCACGGTGCGGTCAGGGCGAAAGGTCGCGGTGCGAGGTCACGGGGGGCGCACACGGTGAAGAAGAGGAGCTCGGGGTCGTGCGGGAATCCGAAGTGAGCCTGCAGCAGCGCCAGCGTCCCCGACAGCGCCTCGTGGCCCCCGCCGCAGAAGAGCGCCACCCCCGCGTAGCACAGCACCGTGGCCAGCAGCGAGGCGTAGGGCACCCCGCCCAGGCAGCGCACGCAGCACTCCGCACAGCCTGCGGGGGGGCACGGGGTGGGGGGCACGGAGGGGGGCGTGGTCTTTATGCAAGTCTATGGGTCTTTGAGTGAGTCTGTGGGTCTCTGTGCGAGTCTGTGGGTCTCTGTGTGAGTCTATGGGTCTCTGTGTGAGTCTATGGGTCTGTGTGTGAGTCTGTGGGTTTTTATGCAAGTCTGTGGGTCTCTGTGTGAGTCTATGGGTCTGTGTGTGAGTCTGTGGGTCTCTGTGTGTGTCTGTGGGTCTCTGTGTGAGTCTACGGGTCTCTAAGTGAATCTGTGGATCTTTGAGTGAGTCTATGGGTCTCTGTGTGAGTCTATGGGTCTCTGTGTGAGTCTATGGGTCTCTGTGTGCGTCTACGGGTCTCTAAGTGAATCTGTGGATCTTTGAGTGAGTCTATGGGTCTCTGTGTGAGTCTATGGGTCTCTGTGTGAGTCTACGGGTCTCTGTGTGAGTCTATGGGTCTCTGTGTGAGTCTGTGGGTCTCTGTGTGAGTCTATGGGTCTCTGAGTGAGTCTATGGGTCTCTGTGTGAGTCTATGAGTTTATGTGTGAGTCTATGGGTCTCTGTGTGAGTCTATGGGTCTCTGTGTGAGTCTATGAGTCTCTGTGTGAGTCTATGGGTCTCTGTGAGAGTCTATGGGTCTCTGTGTGAGTCTATGAGTCTCTGTGTGAGTCTATGGGTCTCCGTGAATTTCAGGAGACGGATCCAATAATCCATGGCTGCAGTGCCGTCTCTTGCCCACCATGCTGCTGATGATGCTGCTGATGATGCTGATGGTGATTGTAATGGGAATGCAGCTGATGATGCTGATTATGCTACCGCCGTTGCTGCTGCTGTTGCTGATGCTACTGCTAAGCATGCTGCTGATACCACTGCTGTTGCTGCTGTTTCTGATGTCTCCCTCTCCGCCTTCCCCTCCCCTCCCTCCCTCCCCTCCCTCGTCCCTCCCCTCCCTCCCTCCCTCCCCTCCCTCCCCTCTCTCCCTCGTCCCTCCCCTCCCTCCCTCCCCTCCCTCCCTCCCCTCTCTCCCTCGTCCCTCCCCTCCGTTACCTCCCCTCCCCTCCCTCCTTCATCCCTCCCCCCCCCTCCCTCCCCCTTCTACTCAGTCTTTGTATCTCCACTGCTCTCCCCGTGGCGCTCGAGGCTGCCCCCCCCTCTCTCTCCCCCCCTCTCGGTGGGGGTGGAGGGGAGGGGGGGCACCACGTGATTAGAGCCCCCCCCCTCCACTCCCCCATCAACAGTGGGGGGGGGGGAGGCAGCTGTGGGTTCATCAACAACACCAACGGCATCATCAGCATCATCATCAGCAGCAGCATCATCATCATCATCAGCAGCAGTAGCAGCAGCATCAGCAGCATCATGATCAGCAGCATCATTATCATCAGCAGCAGCAATAGGAACAAGAGCTGCATGAGCATTATCAGCAGCAGAAGCATTTTCAGCAGCAGCAATAGCAGCATCAGCTTCATTATCAGCAGAAGCAGCAGCAGCATCAGCTGCATTGTCATTATCAGCAGCATCATCAGCAGCAGCAGAAGCAGCATGATCATTTTCAGCAGCAGAATCAGCAGCTGAAGCATCATCATCAGCAAAAGCATCATCAGCAGAAGTATCATCATCAGCAGAAGCATCATCAGCAACAGCAGCAGCATCAGCAGCAGCTGCATTAACATTTTCAGCAGCACCATCGTAATCATCATTAGATGCACGATCACAGCAGTGACCACAACAACCACAATAACCACAACCAAGACAACGGCCACAATATAACCACAACCCTAACCACAACCAGCGTGTGATGGCACAAAACACGCAGGCGGGTGCTTTGTTTTTATGTGGGAGAGCGTCAATGCTCAGGCCCCCCCCCCCCCCATCTCTTAGTCACTTAGTTTCTCGCTCCAGGTTCAGCAGCAGAGTCGCAAACCCCTTGTCAGAGTGAGGAGCGACCACCAGGACATCAGCGCGCACGACACGGCCGACCGGGAGGGAGCCATCCCTCGGCCCCACCCGCAATGTCGACCGGACGGACATCCCTCCGCTACAGCCATGGAACTCCTCTCGATCCAAGTTGGTCAAAGAAGTTGTTGAGAAGTGTGGGGGCCAGAGGACATCCCTGTCGCACCCCAGGGCGAAGGGGGAATGGCTCTGACTCTCAGCCACCATCAGAGCAGAGGGTCAGGGACCCCGAAAGCACGCAGAACAACCCACAGCCCTGACCTAATTGATGGTATCATAGGGCCTTGGACCGCTCAATAAAGCAGAGATTTTCTAGAGAGTATGGCGTTCGTGTAGGATCGTCCCGGTCTGATACCTTCATTAGGGCTCCGCAAGACTCTTCTGAACGTGCCTGGTAAGGACGCGATGTGGAATGATCCTTGGCAGGACCTCCCCCGGCCTCACACCGAGGACGGAGATGCCCCTGTCGTTGTTACAATCAGTGCGGTCGCCCTTCTCATGAACGGGGACCGCCAGGGCATCCTTCCAACCCTTGCGGAAACCGTCCTGCGGTGCAGACTGTTGTGATGATGTCACGTGGGGCAGCCTGCACACAACACTTCACCTGGGAGGGCACCTCGACCCGAGGCTTTACCTGGTCTCGAGCACCAAATCGCCCTTCACACTTCCTCAACAGATTAGCTCAGCAGCCAGCCACTCACCGGACTGGGTGACTACTTCCTCCAATATTTGAGGCACGGCAGCCCCAACAAGGGTCAACTCGCACCTTGCCCCGTGATAGCGACTGGACCGAGGGGCTTCACCTCCTCCAAGAGGCTCAAATAAATGCTCGGTGCATGTGCGGACCTGTTTATGAACGACGGTGATATGTGTGGCGCTGCGAGGTCATTTGTTGATGGACTCAAAGAGTGATTTGTGATCGGGCAATGCCGATGCAGTTTCCATCCCCCTTCCAGCAACCCGCGACCACCACTCGCCCTTTCAGCGCCACACGGATCTCCTAACCCCCTCGAGCGAAGGCTCCGGTAAAGCCTCCTCATTCTCGGATGTTGGGATTCTGTAGACGGTGGGAGTGGGCCTGTCACCTTCGATCAGCTAACCAGCAGCACACGCCTCCATTAGCCAGGGTCTCTGGGGAGGCCTGGACCGTGTACCCTAAAAACTAAACTCTTTTGTTATATATTTCTATTTTTTTTTACCAAGTAAGGCCCACTTAGCTACGTAACTCTTTTGCAGAAGCGACTTGGCCACGAATGATAGCTCAACGAAGTGGCTCATCGTGTGCGAATGTATTGCAGCAGTCAAATACTCAACTCATGTTTCTAAATGTGGAGGGGAGAGAGAGACACGCAAACTCCAAATATACAGCAGCAGGCGTCAGGGTCGGGATCGAACCCACGACCTCCTGTAGACCAGGCGAGGTAGTCAACATCTCACCACGGGGAGAGAGAGACACGCAAACTCCAAATATACAGCAGCAGGCGTCGGGATCGAACCCACGACCTCCTGTAGACCAGGCGAGGTAGTCAACATCTCACCACGGAGAGAGAGAGACACGCAAACTCCAAATATACAGCAGCAGGCGTCAGGGTTGGGATTGAACCCACGACCTCCTGTAGACCAGGCGAGGTAGTTACAGTCCTGGACCTCACCCATGCCCCCTCTGCACCAGGAGACCAGGCTATTGTGGGCTTGAATGGGATCCTATGTGGATGCCCGCCACCACAGTGGATGAAAGACAAAGATCCCCCGTATAGCCTTAACAGACGTTTCGGGCAAGTGCTGCTGCCCAGCACCTTTGAAGGCCCGCACGTCAAATCAGAGGATGGGTGGCCAGCTCCGCGCCCGGCCGCCTTTGTCTCCCCAGTGGCGATGTGTACACGTCGCACCAGGTACTCATTTGAGGCTGAGTCGACCTACGGGAGGCCCAGTAACGATTCAAATAATTGTCACTGGTGTTGGCCGCGAGCGGGAATCGGGCCGCTCCCCACTCACTCTCACTTATAGACAACAACACACACACACACTGAACACACACAGAAAAGAAATAAAAAAAAACAAAGGTCCCCCGAATAGCCTTAACAGACTGTTGGGGCAAGTGCTGTTAGCGAGCGCCTGTGAAGGCCGAAACGGCACACGAGGGGGTGGGTGGGCAACACCACGCCCGGCCGCCTTTGTCTCCCCAGTGTCGATGTTTACTACACACCACACCAGGTACTCATTTGAGGCTGAGTCGACCTAGGGGAGACCCAGGACCGGTTCAAATAATCGTCACTGGCGTTGGCCACGATCGGGAATCGAACTCGTGTCGCCGGGTTCGTAGCGCAGCGTAGCGCTGACCACTACACCACCGCTCCACCCTCTTTGAACACAAACACACTCTGACACACACACACAATCTGACACACACACTCCATCTCGAGCCCTGATCGTTGCCTGGCAACGCGAGGGCTGCCGCAGGTTTCTACCCGCCCCCGTTTTGAGGCGAGGGCGGGGAGGGGGGACCAGGTTGCCATGGCAACGGTAGTGCATCACCCTGGCAACCGTTGCTAGGGAGATGGGTGGTGTGGCGGTGACGGTGGCACCCCCGGGGGGTGAAGGGTGAGGCTATGGGATTTGGGCTTCAGAGTTAAGGGTTAGATTTAGGGGTTAGAGTTAATGGTTAGATTTAGGGGTTTAGAGTTAGAGGTTAGAGTTATGGATTAGATTTAGGGGGTAGTGTTAGGGCTTCAGAGTTATGGGTTAGAGTTAGGGGTTAGAATTAGGGGTTAGGGTTTGTTAGAGATTGGGATTATGGTTCTTTCTAGTTAAGGATTCCAATTAGATCAGGGATAGAATTCGATTTAGGAGAAGAGTTACGGGTTCGAGTTAGGGGTACATGTTAGGGGTTTGGTTAGAATGAGGGGTATGGTTAGGGTCAGGTTTAGAGTTATATTTTTGGGGTCAGCGTTTGAGGTTAGAGTTGGGGATGCTGTTAAAGATCGGGTTAGAATTAGGGGTACGGATAGGATACTCTTTGATTCTTTCGGTGAAGTCACGTAGGTAAAAATAAAAATAAAATAAGAAATAAAATAACTAGATAAAAATAATAAATAAAATAAAAATGAAAGTAACTAGATTAAAATAATAATAAATAATAATAAAATCAAAATGAAAATACCTAGATTTAAATAAAAAAATGAAAATAACTAAATTAAATCAAGAAGATATTTTTTGCTGTGGCTGTCCTACCTGATGACGGAGGCTTGTGTTGCTTCCGAACGGTCGTGATTTAATTTAGTTATTTTCATTTTATTTTTATAATTATTTTTATTTTCTACCTACGTGACTTTACCGAAAGAACCAACGAGTATGAATCCTTGCAGTCACGAAAACTTCACATCTAGTACGGAAACGAGTTTGAGTTTTGTGCGATAATCGTGGTTTATGGACTCGGGGTTCGATCCAGGTCAGAGGTGAGAGTTCGGGTGAAGAGCGAGGGCTTGGGATGGCGTCTGCGTTGTACGTGCTGCCTATCGGCGGAGGTTCACATGGTGAGGGTCGGTTCGAGTGAGGGTTACGGTTAGGGTCAGCAGGGTTAAGGGTCAGGGGCTGTGAAGTGTGGGCAGTGGAGAGCCCCTAACCCCCCCCCTAACCCCCCCCCCTCTAACTCCCCCCACCCCTCCCCCCAGCTCACGTGCTGAGCGAGCCACCTTTGAAACAACTTCAAGAGGCTGAGCCCACGTGGTGATCACGAAATATATTATTAGAGAGTGCACGTACGTGTGTCTGTGTGTGTGTGTCTGTGTGTGTGTCTGTGTGTCTGTGTGTGTGTGTTTGTGTGTGTGTCTGTGTGTGTGTCTGTGTGTGTGTGTCTGTCTGTGTTTGTGTCGGTGTGTGTGTCTGTGTGTGTGTATGTGTCTGTGTGTGTGTGTGTATGTGTCTGTGTGTGTTTGTGTGTGTGTCTGTGTGTGTCTCTGTGTGTCTGTGTATGTGTTTGTGTCTGTGTGTGTCTGGGGGTGTGTCTGTGTGTGTGTATGTGTTTGTGTGTGTGTCTGTGTACGCTTGCGAAACGTGGACCCCCCTAATGGAGCATCTTCGCCGGTTAGAAATATTTAAGCTGACCTGCCTACGATCCATCCTGGGATTAACCAGGCTGGATTGTGTGAGGAGCTCACAAATCCTTGAAAGATCTGGGCAAAGTCCCATCGGTGAGCTCCTCCGGCAGGCAAGGCTGCGTTGGCTGGGTCATGTAGCCCGCATGCCCAGCCACCGCATGCCTAAACAGCTTTTGTTCGACCGGATCGAGGAGACTAAACGGGCGCGGCACGGGCTAGAGAAGAGATGGAGTGATGTGGTACAGGAGGACGTGGAGCTGAGTGGACTTGCCGATGACTGGTACCAGCGGTGTCAAGATCGGCCTCTGTGGAGGAGGCTCGTGAAGGACGCTACTGGGCAGTTGGAGGCAGTCGCCCTCCAACCACAAAAGAGGGCGGAGGAGCGACGCTCACAACAAAGAGCGAAGCGCCGGGTGGCTAAAGCACAGCAAGGTGGTACAGTAGGGGGCACAGGTGGTGCATCAGCCAGTCATCTCGGTCATCTCAGTTAGTTGACCCGTGGCACCTGGGTCTGCCCCGTGCCCTCCTGCCAGCGGGCGTTCGACACTTCACGTGGCCTCAAGGTGCACATAGCCTGGCACAAGCGTCGTGGTGACATCACCGCCACTTAGTGGCGAATGGCGGTTGTTGTGGTGAGCGGTGGTGCAACGGTTAGCGCTACGCTGCGCTACGAACCTGGCCACCCGGGTTCGATATACGCCCACGGCCAACACCAGTGACGATTATCTGAACCGGTACTGGGCCTCCCCTAGGTAGACTCAGCCTCGAATGAGTACCTGATGCGATGTGTAGTAAACATCGCCACTGGGGAGACAAAGGCGGCCGGGCGTGGTGCTGGCCACCCACCCCCTCGTGTGCCGTGCCGGCCTTCATAGGTGCTCGCTAACAGCGCTTGCCCCAACAGTCTGTTACAGGCTACACGGGGGATCTTTGTCTTGTGCTCGAGTGGTTACTCGCTTGCAAGAGCACTCGCCCCCAACTCTCTGTGTAAGCTACGTGGGGGGAACTTTGTGTCAATCATCACCACCACCACCATCATCACCATCATCATCCCTATCATCACTACTATCTTGTTTACCACCATCACTATCATCAACCATCATCACCATCAGCACCGTGATCACCATCACCGTGATGACCATCAAAGACAAAGATCCCCCGTATAGCCTGTGACAGACTGTCGGGGCAAGTGCTGTTAGCGAGTAGCACCGATGAAGGCCGGCACGACACACGAGGGGGTGGGTTTGTCAGCAACGCGCCCGACCGCCTTTGTCTCCCCAGTGGCGATGTTTTACGCATCACCATCACCACCATCACAACCACCACCATCACCACCACAATTCACCATCGCCTCGACACGTCACCTGCCTGGATATTGTGTCACGTGTTACGTAACCCGTGACCCGCCGCTGATGTGGGACGGTCACTCGGACACGCACACACATCCCACTTCGTCCTCTCGCTCACGGTGATGCTGCTGATGATGATGTTGATGCTGATGATGATGATGCTGATGATGATGGTGAATACGATTGATGGGCCTGTTGCTGATGATGGTGTTTCCTACTGCTGGAGCTGATGATGATGCTGATGATGCTGATGATGTTGCTGATGATGGTGAGGATGATTGATGGGCCTGTTGCTGATGATGGTTTTACTTCTGCTGATTGAATAATGCACCTGATTCTGATGTGAATGTTGCTGATGATGCTGCTGATGCGAATGTTGCTGCTACTGCTGATGATGTTGCTGATAATGCTGTTGCTGATGATGATGTTGCTGATGCGAATGTTGCTGCTGATAACCATGGTGTGCATGATGCCGCTTCCTCCTGCTGATGCTGATGCTGCTGCTGACAATGTGGATATTGCTGTTGTTGCTGATGCTGTTGTTGCTGATGAATGGTGCACCTGCTGATGCTGCTGATGTTGCTGCTGCTGATGATGGTATTACTCATGCCGCTGCTTCTGCTGCTGATCATGGCGGTGGCGATTGATGCAACTGCTGCTGCTGATGATGATCGCTTCCCCATGCCTCTACCCCCTATCCCCTCTCTCACCCCCACCCCACCCCCGTGAACTGCTGGAGCTGATGATGATGTTGATGATGCTGATGATGGTGATGATGATTGATGGGCCTGTTGCTGATGGGTATACTACTGCTGGAGCTGATGCTGATGCTGATGATGTTGCTGATGATGATGATGCTGATGATGGTGATGATGATTGATGGGCCCGTTGCTGATGATGGTTTTACTACTGCCGATTGAATAATGCTGATGATGTGAATGTTGCTGATGATGCTGCTGATGCGAATGTTGCTGCTGCTGATGATGTTGCTGATAATGCTGTTGCTGATGCGAATGTTGCTGCAGAGTGCCTACCTCTCTTCTGTCCACACTTCTCTTCATTCTCATCCATGCCTCCCGACCTACGATCCGGTCCTGGTTTTAGAAATCAGTCCGATCTTCGTTCTGTCTCAATCCGATCCTGGTTTTATTTTAACTCCGAACCTGATTTTATCTAAATCCGATCCTGGTTCTATCTTAGTTCGATCCTGGTTCTATCTCAATCCGATCCTGGTTTTATCTCAACTCCGATCCGAGTTGTATCTAAATCCGATTCGGTTTCTAGCTCAATACGATCCTGGTTCTACCTCAATCCGATCCTGGTTTTATCTCAGTTCGATCCTGGTTCTATCTCAGTTCGATCCTGGTTTTATCTCAATCCGATCCTGGTTCTATCTCAATCCGATCCTGGTTCTATCTCAGTTCGATCCTGGTTCTACCTCAATCCGATCCTGGTTCTATCTCAGTTCGATCCTGGTTCTACCTCAATCCGATCCTGGTTCTATCTCAATCCGATCCTGGTTCTATCTCAGTTCGATCCAGGTTCTATCTCAATCCGATCCTGGTTCTATCTCAGTTCGATCCTGGTTCTACCTCAATCCGATCCTGGTTCTATCTCAATCCGATCCTGGTTCTATCTCAATCCGATCCTGGTTCTATCTCAGTTCGATCCAGGTTCTACCTCAATCCGATCCTGGTTTTATCTCAATCCGATCCTGGTTCTATCTCAGTTCGATCCTGGTTCTATCTCAGTTCGATCCAGGTTCTACCTCAATCCGATCCTGGTTTTATCTCAATCCGATCCTGGTTCTATCTCAGTTCGATCCTGGTTCTATCTCAATCCGATCCTGGTTCTATCTCAATCCGATCCTGGTTCTATCTCAGTTCGATCCTGGTTCTACCTCAATCCGACCCTGGTTCTACCTCAATCCGATCCTGGTTTTATCTCAGTTCGATCCTGGTTCTACCTCAATCCGACCCTGGTTTTATCTCAATCCGATCCTGGTTCTATCTCAGTTCGATCCTGGTTCTACCTCAATCCGACCCTGGTTTTATCTCAATCCGATCCTGGTTTTATCTCAGTTCGATCCTGGTTCTACCTCAATACGACCCTGGTTTAATCTCAATCCGATCCTGGTTTTATCTCAGTTCGATCCTGGTTCTACCTCAATCCGATCCTGGTTATATCTCAATCCGATCCTGGTTCTATCTCAGTTCGATCCTGGTTCTATCTCAATCCGATCCTGGTTCTATCTCAATCCGATCCTGGTTCTACCTCAATCCGATCCTGGTTCTATCTCAGTTCGATCCTGGTTCTATCTCAATCCGATCCTGGTTCTATCTCAATCCGATCCTGGTTCTACCTCAATCCGATCCTGGTTCTATCTCAGTTCGATCCTGGTTTTATCTCAGTTCGATCCTGGTTCTATCTCAGTTCGATCCTGGTTCTATCTCAATCCGATCCTGGTTCTATCTCAATCCGATCCTGGTTCTATCTCAATCCGATCCTGGTTCTACCTCAATCCGATCCTGGGTCTATCTCAGTTCGATCCTGGTTTTATCTCAGTTCGATCCTGGTTCTATCTCAGTTCGATCCTGGTTCTATCTCAGTTCGATCCTGGTTCTATCTCAATCCGATCCTGGTTCTATCTCAATCCGATCCTGGTTCTACCTCAATCCGATCCTGGTTCTATCTCAGTTCGATCCTGGTTTTATCTCAGTTCGATCCTGGTTCTACCTCAATCCGATCCTGGTTCTACCTCAATCCGATCCTGGTTCTATCTCAATCCGATCCTTGTTCTACCTCAATCCGATCCCAGATTCACATCCTCCTCAATCCGCGTCGCGTGCAGAGTGAGCTCCGCGCGCTGGTCTCGCGGAGCAGCAGAGAGGGGGGAGGGGGGAGGGGGGAGGGGGGTGGGGGGTGAGAGGGGCGGGGCGAGGGGGGGGGGTGGATGGAGGGGGGGGCGAGTGATGAGGGGGGACCCCCCCCCAGCCCCCCGCCCCCCCACACAACCTCCCCCACGCCCCCCACCTCCATCCTCTCAGATGTATAATGAAACACCGACATAGCGAGAGAGAGACACACAACAAAGATAAAGAACCCCCGTGTAGCCTGTAACAGACTGTTGGGGCAAGTGCTGTTAGCGAGCAGCACCTGTGAAGGCCGGCACGGCACACGAGGGGGTGGGTGGCCAGCACCACGCCCGGCCGCCTTTGTCTTCCCCCAGTGGCGATGTTTACTCTCACACCACACAAGGTTACTCATTTGAGGCTGAGTCGACCTAGTCGAGGCCCAGTACCGCTTCGGATAATCGTCACCGGTGTTGGCCGTGAGCGGGAATCGAACTCGGGTCGCCGGGTTCGTAGCGCAGCGCAGCGCTGACCGCTGCACCACCACCACTCCCCAGGTCCTCATTTGAGGCTGAGCCGACCTAGGGGAGGCCCGGGACCGGTTGTGTTGTTGGCCCCGAGCGGGAATCGAACTCGGGTCTTCTTGGTTCCCGGTCCGTGACCGCAGCGTGGCGCTCACCGCTGACCCCCGCAACGCGCACACACAAAACACACACACAAAGGCAAAGCTCCCCCGTGTAGCCTCGACAGACTTCGCGCGGCAAGGGGCTGTTAGCGAGCGTCCGCGAAGCAGAGGTCGCAACCGGGTACCCGATACCCGGCTACCCGTACCCGAGCCTGGTGCGGCCGGGTACGGGTACGGGTAGGCCGTGAGTCACTGGTGAGTCACCGTTTGTCACTCATTTCCCAACGTCTTGTCTCTTCTCACAATTCAAGTTCCTAGAATCAACCCACCCGCGCCTGCAACATGGCTTCATCCCAGAGGTCGCAATCGGGTACCCGGTACCCGTACCCTACCCGTACCCGGCCGGGTACGGGTTGGGTACGAGCGAGGGGGGTGGGTGGGTCAGCACCACGCACGGCCGCCTTTGTCTCCCCAGTGGCGATGTTGGCACGTCGCACCAGGTACTCGTTCGAGGCCGAGTCGACCTAGGGGCGGCCCAGGAACCGGTCCACGCTGGGTGTTGTTGGTGGCCGTGAGCGGGAATCGCCGTGGGGGTTCTGCTGCAGCGCGCTAACCACTGCGCCACCGCTCCGCCCTGCCACCACTCCTTTTAACAAGTCTTGAGACTCGATGTCTGTGCGCCACGGTGGCTAGGATATGTTAACAACCTCGCCTGGTCTACAGGAGGTCGTGGGTTCGATCCCGATCTTGACGACGCCTGCTGCTGTATATTTGGAGTCTGCGTGTCTCTGGTCGCGTGGATTTCTCTCCGGGTCCTCCGGCTTTTCCCCCCCACAATAAAAATCGACGTCACGCGTTCACAGTATTAGGCTGCTGCTATAAATCCCCACGTGGCGATGATGATGATGATGATCCCACTTTGGTGAGCTGTCATTTGTGATGGCCAGGTGGCTTCAGAAAACAAGTTACGTAGCAGTTGAGTGGCTGGCCTGACCTGGCAAAATAAGAATACAAAGTTTTTTTTACACAGACACGAGTGTGGAACTCAATGGAGCGGTGGCGCAGTGGTTAGTGGACCGCGCTACGAACCCAGTGGCCTGAGTTCGATTCCGGGCCACGGCCGACGACATCAGTGATAACCCCAGCGGTCCCGAGTGACCACCCCGAGCTACTATGCTGACTCTGGGTCTCTGTGTGAGTCTATGGGTCTCTGTGTGAGTCTATGGGTCTCTGTGTGAGTCTATGGGTCTCTGTGTGAATCTACAGGTCTCTGTGTGAGTCTATGGGTCTCTGTGTGAGTCTATGGGTCTCTGTGTGAGTCTATGGGTCTCTGTGTGAATCTACAGGTCTATGTGTGAGTATATGGGTCTCTGTGTGAGTCTATGGGTCTCTGTGTGAGTCTATGGGTCTCTGTGTGAATCTACAGGTCTCTGTGTGAGTCTATGGGTCTCTGTGTGAGTCTATGGGTCTCTGTGTGAGTCTGTGGGTCTCTGTGTAAGTCTACAGGTCTCTGTGTGAGTATATGGGTCTCTGTGTGAGTATATGGGTATCTGTGTGAGTCTATGGGTCTATGTGTGAGTCTATGAGTCTCTGTGTGAGTCTATGGGTCTCTGTGTGAGTCTATGGGTCTCTGTGTGAGTCTGTGGGTCTCTGTGTGAGTCTACAGGTCTCTGTGTGAGTATATGGGTCTCTGTGCGAGTCTATGGGTCTCTGCGTGAGTCTATGGGTCTCCGTGTGAGTCCATGGATCTCTGTGTGAGTCTATGGGTCTCTGTGTGAGTCTGTGGGTCTCTGTGTGAGTCTATGGGTCTCTGTGCGAGTCTATGGGTCTCTGTGTGAGTCTATGGGTCTCTGTGTGAGTCTACACGTCTCTGTGCAAGTCTGTGGTCGATCATCCATCCAATCTTTGGTGCAATTGCGTGATTTGTGAATTGCTATGGGATGGGGGGTGAAGGGGGGGGTGGAGGGGGGTGGGGTTGGAGGGGGGGGGGTCGTTGTGGGGGGGGGGAGCGTGGGAATCTGTAGAAATCTGCCACCAGGCCACGTGACCGAGCCGGTCTGCAGACGAGAATTCACAAACTACGCTTGGCGGAACGCAGACAATGGTCGACTGAAGGGGGTGGTGGGTGGGTGGGTGGGGGGCTGTGTGGGGGGAGGGGCCGGGGGAGGGGTGGGGGTCAACGGGGGGTGGGGGGGGGTCTTTTCTTCCAAAGACACTAAGCTCTTAGTGTGTCAACAAAGCCTTATTTACCTGCTTACAATCGTAGGTGGGGAACGGGTTAGCTAACCTGGCCGCATCATTCGCAACCACAATGCTCGCCACCGTGCAATGGGGTGGCCGCGTGATTGAATGAGTGAGTGAATGAATTAATTATTAATGAAGCATTTTTTTTGTATAATTCCCCGTTTAACCCTTCGCTCAGACAACAATTCCCGGCAGCTGTGAATGACTGAATGAATGGGGCGAGCGAACGAATTAAATTTTGCAGATCGCGCCGGGGAGAATGGCACCGAGGCTCGGACGCACCACGCAAGGAACGAAACGCACGAGCGAGGAGTTGGCGGTGCACGGAGGGATCGAGAGGGGGTGGGGGGGGGGAATGAATGAATGAACGAATGAGGGAACGAATGAACCGAGCAGTGATTAACGAACTGAATGCGCGTATATTAACGGGTACATTTGTAGATTTTTATCAATTTTATTTTATATATTAAAAATAAATGTATTATCATTTTGAGAAGGGAATGGAAAGCAGACCCAGGGTTTGGTGAAATTTACAGATTCTCGATTCAGGTGGAGGGGGGTGCAGGGGGGGGGGGTGCAGGGGGGGGGGTGCAGGGGGTAGGGTGCAGGGGGGGGGTAGTGAGGGGAGGAGGGGTAGGGAGGGGGGTCAGGGGGGAGGGTTAGTGAAGGGGGGTCAGGGGGGAGGGGTAGTGAAAGGGGGGGGGAATCAGGGGGGGGGGGTGAGTAGTGGGGGGGGGGGTGAAGCTGAAGGCGACGACGTCATCTGCTCTGAGCTCCGAAATCTTGCAAACACACACGCGCACGCGTGTAACATGCGTGTAACATGCGTGTAGCATGCGTATGCACAAGTATCCATATGCACGCATATACATGCATCCGTGCATCCGTGCGCGTGTCGTATATATGCACGCAATAATGTTTGCGTGTTCCAAATATCCAAATATATATCGGCAAACACGTACTGTGCTGTAGATGGGGGTTCCATGCGTGGGGAGCGGTGGTGCAGCGGTTAGCGCGCTGCGGTGTGAATCGACCATAATCCCGAGTTCGATTCGCGCTCACGACCACCCACCAACACCAAGTGGCGATTATCTGAACCGGCCCTAGGCCTCCCTTAGGTCGACTCAGCCTCAAATGTGTACCCGGTGCGGTGTGTAGTAAACATCGCCATTGGGGAGACAAAGGCGGTCGGGCGTGGTGATGGCCACCCTATCCCCCTCGTGTTCCGTGGCGGAACTTCATAGGCGCTAGTCGCTAACAGCACTTGCCCGAAAAGTATGCGGAGGCTATACGGGGGACCTTTGTCTTTATCGTCTTCATACGTCGCTTGCGTCCATACAAAGACATGCGCACGTGACCACGCGCGAGCCAAACGCGTTACCCTACGATCAGCTACATCATCATCATCGTCATCATCTCCGTGCCTTGCTCATCATCACCATCGTCATTTGATCGTCGCTTTCGCGACCGATATCATCCATGACAGAGGATTTTGGGGGGTTAGATCGCGTAAATATATAAATGTTGTGTCGTTAAACCCGCCACCACCCGACACAGCCAATTAGTAAGGGTTCGTGTCACGTCAACAGAACGTGGACAATTTGTGACTAGTACAGCACTAGTGTGTAGTGTATAGTGTAGTGTATATAGTGTTGTGTAATGTGCAGTGTATAGTGTAGTGTATAGTGTAGTGTATAGTAGTGTATAGTGTAGTGTATAGTGTAGTGTGTATAGTGTAGTGTATAGTGTAGTGTATGGTGTAGTGTATAGTGTAGTGTATAGTAGTGTATAGTGTAGTGTATAGTGTAGTGTAAAGTGTAGTGTATAGTGTAGTGTATAGTAGTGTATAGTGTAGTGTATAGTGTAGTGTGTAGTAGTGTATAGTGTAGTGTATAGTAGTGTATAGTGTAGTGTATAGTAGTGTATATGTAGTGGTGAGTGTGTTGGTGAGCGTGTTGGTGAGCGTGTTGGTGAGCATGTTGGTGAGTGTGTTGGTGAGTGTGTTGGTGTGTTGGTGAGTGTGTTGGTGAGTGTGTTGGTGAGTGTGTTGGTGTTGGTGAGTGTGTTGGTGAGCGTGCTGGTGTGTTGGTGAGTGTGTTGGTGAGTGTGTTGGTGAGCGTTTTGGTGAGTGTGTTGGTGAGTGTGTTGGTGAGCGTTTTAGTGAGTGTGTTGGTGAGTGTGTTGGTGAGTGTGTTGGTGTGTTGGTGAGTGTGTTGGTGAGTGTGTTGGTGTGTTGGTGAGTGTGTTGGTGAGCGTGTTGGTGTGTTGGTGAGTGTGTTGGTGAGTGTGTTGGTGTGTTGGTGAGCGTGTTGGTGAGCGTGTTGGTGAGCGTGTTGGTGAGTGTGTTGGTGTGTTGGTGAGTGTGTTGGTGAGTGTGTTGGTGAGCGTGCTGGTGTGTGTTGGTGAGTGTGTTGGTGTGTGGGTGAGCGTGTTGGTGAGTGTGTTGGTGAGTGTGTTGGTGTATTGGTGTGTTGGTTAGTGTGTTGGTGAGTGTGTTGGTGAGCGTGTTGGTGTGTTGGTGTGTTGGTGAGCGTGTTGGTGAGTGTGTTGGTGAGCGTGTTGGTGAGTGTGTTGGTGTGTTGGTGAGCGTGTTGGTGAGTGTGTTGGTGAGTGTGTTGGTGAGCGTGTTGGTGTGTTGGTGAGCGTGTTGGTGAGTGTGTTGGTGAGCGTGTTGGTGTGTTGGTGAGCGTGTTGGTGAGTGTGTTGGTGAGCGTGTTGGTGAGTGTGTTGGTGAGCGTGTTGGTGTGTTGGTGAGCGTGTTGGTGAGTGTGTTGGTGAGCGTGTTGGTGAGTGTGTTGGTGAGCGTGTTGGTGAGTGTGTTGGTGAGCGTGTTGGTGAGTGTGTTGGTGAGTGTGTTGGTGTATTGGTGTGTTGGTTAGTGTGTTGGTGAGTGTGTTGGTGAGCGTGTTGGTGTGTTAGTTTGTTGGTGAGTGTGTTGGTGTATTGGTGTGTTGGTTAGTGTGTTGGTGAGTGTGTTGGTGAGTGAGTGTGTGTCTCAGAAGTCTCCTACCCATGGGAGGTGAGGAGCGGGGTCGAGGAGGAGACGCGTTCAGTCGCAGCAGCAGCAGCTCAAGGGGATCAGATTAGAGGTGGGGGGGGGGGTCCCCTTAGCCCCCTAAGAGGGGGGAGGGGCTCTCCTTAAGCCCGCTAGGAGCCGCCCTGTCCACTGTCACACCCCCCCCACCTCGACATCACTCAGGTCGAGGGTGCCGACCATTGCTACAACGCTGTGGGTTCTCATGAGATGTCTTTTCCGAAACCAAGGTGCTCTGCAAACCCTCTGGCTACCATCTGAGGTTTGTGCACGAAGCCATCCAGATATACAAACATAGACATAGCTTCAACCGTGATGATGGGTATAAACTGAGTAATCATTGGAAAGATGTCATTGACCATGTAAAAAAGATTTAACTGCACATATTTGTACCATCTTATCTGACAGGTACTATTCTATTTCGATTTAAAGCTTTCGTACCTGCAGGGATTCATCTGCTTGGTTCTTTCGGTAAAGTCACGTAGAAGGGAAGTAATAAAATAATAAAAATAAAACATAATAAAATACAATTCTCACGACGTTTCGGCCACAAAGGACAGAGGACGGCTGCTTGCGTTGTGGCCGAAATGTCGTGAGAATTATTTTATTATGTTTTATTTTTATTATTTTATTACTTCCCTTCTACGTGACTTTACCGAAAGAACCAAGAAGATGAACGTCGGGATTTTTATTATTTTATTTCTATTATGTTTATTATTTATATATTTTTACCTACGTGACTTTACCGAAAAAACCGAAGAGTACTCAATCAGGGCACCATTTATCTCACTCAGGGGGACGTGACCTCAATCGGGGTATGCTGACCTCAGGGGGTCGTGACCTCTCTCAGGAGACCACTTCCCTCACTCAGGGGGTCGTGACCTCTCTCAGGAGACGCTGACCTCCGGGTGTCGTGACCCCACTCGGAGGCCGTGAGCCCGTGACCTCACTCAACGGACCGTGACCTCTCTCAGGAGACCACTGACCTCACCCAGGAGCCCGTGACGATCTCTCGCAGGGGCCGTGAGTGCGAGGAGGGGGAGGTGGGTTCGAGGGGGATCAGGGGGGGGGGGATTAGGAGGCGAGGGGGCAGAGCTGAGCTTAGAGTCTGAGGGTGGAAGCAGCCAATGTCTGGTGTCTCTAATTAACACTGTACTGCAACAAGGATCACGACAGCAATCGTAACAATCACAACAACAATCACAGCAATAATCACAGCAACAACAATCACAACAACAATCACAACAATCACAGCAACAACAATCACAACAACAACAATCACAACAACAATCACAGCAACAACAATCACAACAATCACAGCAACAACAACAATCACAGCAACAACAATCACAGCAACAACAATCACAATAACTACAACAATCACAACAACAATCACAGCAACAAGAATCACAACAACAATCACAGCAACAACAATTACCTGAGGACGGCTGCTTGCGTTGTGGCCGAAACGTCGTGAGAATTTTATTTGATTGTTTAATTTTATTTTATTATTTCCCTTCTACGTGACTTTACTGAAAGAACCAAGAAGATGAATCCCTGCAGTCACGAAAGAAGCTTTAAATCGAAAAATGTGTGGATTGTACCCGGCCGGGTACGGGTACCCGTTCCCTACCCGTTCCCTACCCGAAATGAGTGACAGATACCCACCAGTGACTCACGGCCTACCCGTACCCGGCCGGTACGGGTAGCCGGGTATCGGGTAGGGTACGGGTATCGGGTACCTGGTTGCGACCTCTGGTCCACGATCCGACACGAGAGAGAGAGGAACTTCCGTGTAGATATCAAGATAGGCGGCGATTCGAGCGCTCTCCACATCGCGAGCGTGAAAGCTCCGATGTCTGGGGGAGATCATTCGGCTTGCATAGGAATCTCAACGAACTTAAAGGGCACCTTTTTGTACCAGTTGAAAGGGTACAAACCTATCACTATATTTTGCCACTGGTAAAGGAGATGTCTCATAGTGTAAATGCTTACCCGAGCTCTCAGTACTCTGATAGTGCGCTGTTTTTTGAGTTGTACGCCTTTTGGCGTCATCTGGTCCAACACCAATGGAGACTAGGCTCTAAGAAAAGCTGTCTCGGGTGTGGACCAATCAACTTCAAGGACAGTGCATATCATTATCATTATCAGAGTTGTTTCTTTTTGTTTGCATTTTGACTGCTTGTGTTGTGGTTATTGCAAACATGATGCCTTGTATAAAGGTGTCAGTTTTTGTACCAGTTGAAAGGGTAAAAACCTACTACTATTGTATAAAGATGTCAGTTTTTGTACCAGTTGAAAGGGTAAAACCTATTACTATATTGTGCCACTGGTAAAGGAGATGCCTCATAGTGTTGAAGGGCACCCCCAGTGCCAGCTGTCCCTGTGGGGTACATGGTGACTCGGCACTGTCCCTGCACGATGGGGGCATCGGTTGTGATGATTGTTCGCCTGTCAACCGCTTATCAGTGCCCGGCCTTAGGGGACCGTCCATAAATGACGTCACGCGATTTTGGACGATTTTTGACCCCCGCCTCCCCTCGTCACACGGCGTCACAAAAAAGTCAGACCCCCCCCCCTAAAATATGACGTCACAAGCTCTGCCCCCCCCCTAAAAAAATAAAACACGCTTCAAATCGCTTTCAACGATTGTCATTGTAGTGCGTATTTAATGCGGCGCTGCACTCTGATGTTGTAGGAGAGAACATTTATTAAAAAGTCTATTTAATTAAGTGGAACGTTTTGTCTATATTTATTTAAAGTTGCGCATTTTGATGTGACGTCACATTTCTCACCCTCACATCGTCACAAACGTCTGACCCCCCCCCCTAGGTGCGTGACGTCATTTATGGACGGCCCCTTATTACAGACCAAGTCAGACCGTATTGCTCACCCCGTGCCGTTTATAAATCTCGACGTTCATCCCACAAAGTCCCATCACAAAGGAGAAACACAAACAAAGAGACGTTTTATTTTTGTGCCCGTATAGAAACGGCCCGTACGCCGAATGGACCTGAAAACTCAAACTTCCCTGCACAAGAGCACGTGGTAGACCGTGTGGGTTGACGGCTACGCGATCCGGGATATGTCTGGATATTTCTAGATTTGAAGCTTTCGTGACTGCAAGTATTCATATTCGTGGGTTTTTTTCGGTAAAGTCACGTAGGTGAAAAATTTAAATTGATAAAAGTAAAATAAAATAAAAATCACGACGTTTCGGAGGCAACACAAGCTTCCGTCTTCAGGTGGAACCGTCACAGCACGATTGCTGTATCAAGTAAATGAGAGATTACAGGAGATAATACCCCGTATATACCTCAACAATTATATTTTTCCAAAATTTTACACTGTTTAGGGAAATTGTTTTAAATATTTAATTACCAATTGCTTAATGATGGCAGGCAATCATCTGACCCATAGGTGGCAGCCATCTCAAGCCAGAGGACGAGAGGACTCTAGCCGCCACGTATATAAAGGATTTATAGTGAAAAACTTTGTTTTTACGGGTTAATTTTTTACCTACGCCCGGGCCGCCTTTGTCTCCCCAGCGAACGGCCCCTCTACCCACGCGCCGTGCCGCGCGTTCACTCGATGCGCGTCCGTGACCGGCGACCGGCAGCCGTGACCGGGTCACCGGGTTGTCGTCGGTGTCGGCCGCGAGTTGGATTTGAAACCAACTCGCCCCGAGCCGCTCACGACCACGTGCCAGAAATAAACTCGCCTCCTTTACCAAGATGGCCGCCGAGGGGGGGGGGGCGGGGACGACTTGGCGGTGACGTCACGCGCGTTGTTTTTTAAAAACTTTTGTGTAAAAAAAAACACAAAAAATTGACGTAAGCCAGCGGTAGGCCTCATTTTTACGTTGCCCTCCACCGGTTTATAAAAAAAAATCTGTTAAATATTTATTTACACTGCAGAAATCCGATGACCTACAAAGCGCTTTATTTGTGTTTGGACATCCCCCCACCCCACAAACGTCGCCGGCCATTGGCCCGAGGTCACGTGCTCCCCCGCGCGTCGCCCAATGAGAGCGCGGCATTGCCCACCCCCCCCACCCACCCCCACCACCGCTTATCCGCATTGGGATTTCGTAAGCGGCCGCTTTGCTGCCTTCGAGAAGAACGCCATCGAAGCTGTTGGCGGCGTTTGACGGCCTCGCTCGCCACCATCGCCGCCGCCTCTCGCCCTCCCGCTCGAGTGGACGAGCAGCCTCCCCACCCCGCACCTTCCGCGCCAACTCCGGCGGACGTCCTCGGCCCCGTCGCGGTAACGGCGAGACGCGAATAGAACGAGTCGCGGCTTTCGCGGCCTCTGTTGAGTAACGCGAGCGCCCATTGGCTGAGCCGCCCCCTCCCCCCCACCACCACCGGCCGCGGTGACGTCACCGGCCATGTGTGTCACCAGCAGCAGGCAGGCTCGATCCACTGCTGTGTGTCACCAGCAGCAGGCTCTGTCCACTGCTGCCTGACACTAACAGCAGCAGGCTCGATCCACTGCTGCGTGTCACCAGCAGCAGGCTCTGTCCACTGCTGCGTGACACTAACAGCAGCAGGCTCGATCCACTGCTGCGTGTCACCAGCAGCAGGCTCTGTCCACTGCTGTGTGTCACCAGCAGCAGGCTCGATCCACTGCTGCGTGTCACCAGCAGCAGGCTCTGTCCACTGCTGCGTGTCACCAGCAGCAGGCTCGATCCACTGCTGCGTGTCACCAGCAGCAGGCTCTGTCCACTGCTGCGTGTCACCAGCAGCAGGCTCGATCCACTGCTGCGTGTCACCAGCAGCAGGCTCTGTCTCCTGCTGCGTGACACTAACAGCAGCAGGCTCTGTCTCCTGCTGCGTGACACTAACAGCAGCAGGCTCTGTCTCCTGCTGTGTGACACTAACAGCAGCAGGCTCTGTCTCCTGCTGCGTGACACTAACAGCAGCAGGCTCTGTCTCCTGCTGTGTGACACTAACAGCAGCAGGCTCTGTCCACTGCTGTGTGACACTAACAGCAGCAGGCTCTGTCTACTGCTGAGTGACACTAACAGCAGCAGGCTCTGTCTCCTGCTGTGTGACACTAACAGCAGCAGGCTCTGTCCACTGCTGTGTGACACTAACAGCAGCAGGCTCTGTCCACTGCTGTGTGACACTAACAGCAGCAGGCTCTGTCCACTGCTGTGTGACACTAACAGCAGCAGGCTCTGTCTACTGCTGAGTGACACTAACAGCAGCAGGCTCTGTCCACTGCTGTCTGACACTAACAGCAGCAGGCTCTGTCCACTGCTGCGTGACACTAACAGCAGCAGGCTCTGTCTCCTGCTGTGTGACACTAACAGCAGCAGGCTCTGTCTACTGCTGAGTGACACTAACAGCAGCAGGCTCTGTCCACTGCTGCGTGACACTAACAGCAGCAGGCTCTGTCCACTGCTGAGTGACACTAACAGCAGCAGGCTCTGTCTCCTGCTGCGTGACACTAACAGCAGCAGGCTCTGTCTACTGCTGCGTGACACTAACAGCAGCAGGCTCTGTCTACTGCTGTGTGACACTAACAGCAGCAGGCTCTGTCCACTGCTGAGTGACACTAACAGCAGCAGGCTCTGTCTACTGCTGCGTGACACTAACAGCAGCAGGCTCTGTCCACTGCTGAGTGACACTAACAGCAGCAGGCTCTGTCCACTGCTGCGTGACACTAACAGCAGCAGGCTCTGTCTACTGCTGCGTGACACTAACAGCAGCAGGCTCTGTCTACTGCTGCGTGTCACCAGCAGCAGGCTCTGTCTACTGCTGCGTGACACTAACAGCAGCAGGCTCTGCCCACTGCTGCGTGTCACCAGCAGCAGGCTCTGTCCACTGCTGCGTGACACTAACAGCAGCAGGCTCTGTCCACTGCTGCGTGTCACCAGCAGCAGGCTCTGTCCACTGCTGCGTGTCACCAGCAGCAGGCTCTGTCTACTGCTGCGTGACACCAGCAGCAGGCTCTGTCCACTGCTGCGTGTCACCAGCAGCAGGCTCTGTCCACTGCTGTGTGTCACCAGCAGCAGGCTCTGTCCACTGCTGCGTGTCACCAGCAGCAGGCTCTGTCCACTGCTGCGTGTCACCAGCAGCAGGCTCTGTCCACTGCTGCGTGTCACCAGCAGCAGGCTCTGTCTACTGCTGCGTGACACCAGCAGCAGGCTCTGTCCACTGCTGCGTGTCACCAGCAGCAGGCTCTGTCCACTGCTGTGTGTCACCAGCAGCAGGCTCTGTCCACTGCTGCGTGTCACCAGCAGCAGGCTCGATCCACTGCTGCGTGTCACCAGCAGCAGGCTCTGTCTACTGCTGCGTGACACCAGCAGCAGGCTCTGTCCACTGCTGCGTGTCACCAGCAGCAGGCTCGATCCACTGCTGCGTGTCACCAGCAGCAGGCTCTGTCTACTGCTGCGTGTCACCAGCAGCAGGCTCTGTCCACT
This sequence comes from Lampetra fluviatilis, assembly GCF_964198595.1. NCBI lineage: Eukaryota > Metazoa > Chordata > Hyperoartia > Petromyzontiformes > Petromyzontidae > Lampetra > Lampetra fluviatilis. The sequence continues at coordinate 7,418,984 of NC_136334.1, read as the reverse complement.
GCTGCGTGTCACCAGCAGCAGGCTCTGTCTACTGCTGTGTGACACTAACAGCAGCAGGCTCTGTCTACTGCTGAGTGACACTAACAGCAGCAGGCTCTGTCCACTGCTGCGTGACACTAACAGCAGCAGGCTCTGTCTACTGCTGTGTGACACTAACAGCAGCAGGCTCTGTCTCCTGCTGTGTGACACTAACAGCAGCAGGCTCTGTCTACTGCTGCGTGACACTAACAGCAGCAGGCTCTGTCCACTGCTGTGTGACACTAACAGCAGCAGGCTCTGTCCACTGCTGAGTGACACTAACAGCAGCAGGCTCTGTCTCCTGCTGAGTGACACTAACAGCAGCAGGCTCTGTCTCCTGCTGAGTGACACTAACAGCAGCAGACTCTGTCTCCTGCTGAGTGACACTAACAGCAGCAGGCTCTGTCTACTGCTGCGTGACACTAACAGCAGCAGACTCTGTCTCCTGCTGAGTGACACTAACAGCAGCAGGCTCTGTCTCCTGCTGTGTGACACTAACAGCAGCAGGCTCTGTCCACTGCTGAGTGACACTAACAGCAGCAGGCTCTGTCCACTGCTGTGTGACACTAACAGCAGCAGGCTCTGTCTACTGCTGAGTGACACTAACAGCAGCAGGCTCTGTCCACTGCTGAGTGACACTAACAGCAGCAGGCTCTGTCCACTGCTGTGTGACACTAACAGCAGCAGGCTCTGTCCACTGCTGTGTGACACTAACAGCAGCAGGCTCTGTCTACTGCTGAGTGACACTAACAGCAGCAGGCTCTGTCCACTGCTGAGTGACACTAACAGCAGCAGGCTCTGTCCACTGCTGAGTGACACTAACAGCAGCAGGCTCTGTCTCCTGCTGTGTGACACTAACAGCAGCAGGCTCTGTCTCCTGCTGTGTGACACTAACAGCAGCAGGCTCTGTCTCCTGCTGCGTGACACTAACAGCAGCAGGCTCTGTCCACTGCTGTGTGACACTAACAGCAGCAGGCTCTGTCTCCTGCTGTGTGACACTAACAGCAGCAGGCTCTGTCTACTGCTGAGTGACACTAACAGCAGCAGGCTCTGTCTACTGCTGAGTGACACTAACAGCAGCAGGCTCTGTCTACTGCTGAGTGACACTAACAGCAGCAGGCTCTGTCTCCTGCTGTGTGACACTAACAGCAGCAGGCTCTGTCTACTGCTGTGTGACACTAACAGCAGCAGGCTCTGTCTCCTGCTGAGTGACACTAACAGCAGCAGGCTCTGTCTCCTGCTGAGTGACACTAACAGCAGCAGGCTCTGTCTACTGCTGAGTGACACTAACAGCAGCAGGCTCTGTCTACTGCTGAGTGACACTAACAGCAGCAGGCTCTGTCTACTGCTGCGTGACACTAACAGCAGCAGGCTCTGTCTCCTGCTGTGTGACACTAACAGCAGCAGGCTCTGTCTACTGCTGTGTGACACTAACAGCAGCAGGCTCTGTCTCCTGCTGTGTGACACTAACAGCAGCAGGCTCTGTCTCCTGCTGTGTGACACTAACAGCAGCAGGCTCTGTCTCCTGCTGTGTGACACTAACAGCAGCAGGCTCTGTCTCCTGCTGCGTGACACTAACAGCAGCAGGCTCTGTCTACTGCTGCGTGACACTAACAGCAGCAGGCTCTGTCTCCTGCTGAGTGACACTAACAGCAGCAGGCTCTGTCTACTGCTGAGTGACACTAACAGCAGCAGGCTCTGTCTACTGCTGTGTGACACTAACAGCAGCAGGCTCTGTCTCCTGCTGTGTGACACTAACAGCAGCAGGCTCTGTCCACTGCTGAGTGACACTAACAGCAGCAGGCTCTGTCTACTGCTGAGTGACACTAACAGCAGCAGGCTCTGTCTCCTGCTGTGTGACACTAACAGCAGCAGGCTCTGTCTACTGCTGAGTGACACTAACAGCAGCAGGCTCTGTCTCCTGCTGTGTGACACTAACAGCAGCAGGCTCTGTCTCCTGCTGCGTGACACTAACAGCAGCAGGCTCTGTCTACTGCTGAGTGACACTAACAGCAGCAGGCTCTGTCTCCTGCTGAGTGACACTAACAGCAGCAGGCTCTGTCTCCTGCTGAGTGACACTAACAGCAGCAGGCTCTGTCTCCTGCTGAGTGACACTAACAGCAGCAGGCTCTGTCTCCTGCTGCGTGACACTAACAGCAGCAGGCTCTGTCTCCTGCTGAGTGACACTAACAGCAGCAGGCTCTGTCTCCTGCTGAGTGACACTAACAGCAGCAGGCTCTGTCTCCTGCTGAGTGACACTAACAGCAGCAGGCTCTGTCTCCTGCTGAGTGACACTAACAGCAGCAGGCTCTGTCTCCTGCTGAGTGACACTAACAGCAGCAGGCTCTGTCTCCTGCTGAGTGACACTAACAGCAGCAGGCTCTGTCTACTGCTGTGTGACACTAACAGCAGCAGGCTCTGTCCACTGCTGTGTGACACTAACAGCAGCAGGCTCTGTCTACTGCTGTGTGACACTAACAGCAGCAGGCTCTGTCTACTGCTGTGTGACACTAACAGCAGCAGGCTCTGTCTACTGCTGTGTGACACTAACAGCAGCAGACTCTGTCTCCTGCTGTGTGACACTAACAGCAGCAGGCTCTGTCTCCTGCTGTGTGACACTAACAGCAGCAGGCTCTGTCCACTGCTGAGTGACACTAACAGCAGCAGGCTCTGTCTCCTGCTGCGTGACACTAACAGCAGCAGGCTCTGTCCACTGCTGAGTGACACTAACAGCAGCAGGCTCTGTCTCCTGCTGCGTGACACTAACAGCAGCAGGCTCTGTCTACTGCTGCGTGACACTAACAGCAGCAGGCTCTGTCTACTGCTGCGTGACACTAACAGCAGCAGGCTCTGTCTCCTGCTGAGTGACACTAACAGCAGCAGGCTCTGTCTACTGCTGCGTGACACTAACAGCAGCAGGCTCTGTCTACTGCTGCGTGACACTAACAGCAGCAGGCTCTGTCTCCTGCTGAGTGACACTAACAGCAGCAGGCTCTGTCTCCTGCTGCGTGACACTAACAGCAGCAGGCTCTGTCTCCTGCTGCGTGACACTAACAGCAGCAGGCTCTGTCTCCTGCTGTGTGACACTAACAGCAGCAGGCTCTGTCTCCTGCTGAGTGACACTAACAGCAGCAGGCTCTGTCTACTGCTGCGTGACACTAACAGCAGCAGGCTCTGTCTACTGCTGCGTGACACTAACAGCAGCAGGCTCTGTCCACTGCTGCGTGACACTAACAGCAGCAGGCTCTGTCTACTGCTGCGTGACACTAACAGCAGCAGGCTCTGTCTACTGCTGCGTGACACTAACAGCAGCAGGCTCTGTCTACTGCTGCGTGACACTAACAGCAGCAGGCTCTGTCTACTGCTGCGTGACACTAACAGCAGCAGGCTCTGTCTACTGCTGCGTGACACTAACAGCAGCAGGCTCTGTCTACTGCTGCGTGACACTAACAGCAGCAGGCTCTGTCTACTGCTGCGTGACACTAACAGCAGCAGGCTCTGTCCACTGCTGCGTGACACTAACAGCAGCAGGCTCTGTCCACTGCTGCGTGACACTAACAGCAGCAGGCTCTGTCTACTGCTGCGTGACACTAACAGCAGCAGGCTCTGTCCACTGCTGCGTGACACTAACAGCAGCAGGCTCTGTCTACTGCTGCGTGACACTAACAGCAGCAGGCTCTGTCCACTGCTGCGTGACACTAACAGCAGCAGGCTCTGTCTACTGCTGAGTGACACTAACAGCAGCAGACTCTGTCTACTGCTGAGTGACACTAACAGCAGCAGGCTCTGTCTCCTGCTGCGTGACACTAACAGCAGCAGGCTCTGTCTCCTGCTGAGTGACACTAACAGCAGCAGGCTCTGTCTCCTGCTGAGTGACACTAACAGCAGCAGGCTCTGTCCACTGCTGAGTGACACTAACAGCAGCAGGCTCTGTCTCCTGCTGCGTGACACTAACAGCAGCAGGCTCTGTCTACTGCTGCGTGACACTAACAGCAGCAGGCTCTGTCTCCTGCTGTGTGACACTAACAGCAGCAGGCTCTGTCTCCTGCTGTGTGACACTAACAGCAGCAGGCTCTGTCCACTGCTGAGTGACACTAACAGCAGCAGGCTCTGTTTACTGCTGAGTGACACTAACAGCAGCAGGCTCTGTCTACTGCTGAGTGACACTAACAGCAGCAGGCTCTGTCTCCTGCTGTGTGACACTAACAGCAGCAGGCTCTGTCTCCTGCTGAGTGACACTAACAGCAGCAGGCTCTGTCTCCTGCTGAGTGACACTAACAGCAGCAGGCTCTGTCTCCTGCTGAGTGACACTAACAGCAGCAGGCTCTGTCTCCTGCTGAGTGACACTAACAGCAGCAGGCTCTGTCTCCTGCTGTGTGACACTAACAGCAGCAGGCTCTGTCTCCTGCTGAGTGACACTAACAGCAGCAGGCTCTGTCTCCTGCTGCGTGACACTAACAGCAGCAGGCTCTGTCTCCTGCTGCGTGACACTAACAGCAGCAGGCTCTGTCTCCTGCTGTGTGACACTAACAGCAGCAGGCTCTGTCTCCTGCTGCGTGACACTAACAGCAGAAGGCTCTGTCTACTGCTGCGTGTCACCAGCAGCAGGCTCTGTCCACTGCTGCGTGACACCAGCAGCAGGCTCTGTCCACTGCTGCGTGTCACCAGCAGCAGGCTCTGTCTACTGCTGCGTGACACTAACAGCAGCAGGCTCTGTCCACTGCTGCGTGACACCAGCAGCAGGCTCTGTCCACTGCTGCGTGTCACCAGCAGCAGGCTCTGTCTACTGCTGTGTGACACCAGCAGCAGGCTCTGTCCACTGCTGCGTGACACTAACAGCAGCAGGCTCTGTCTACTGCTGCGTGTCACCAGCAGCAGGCTCTGTCCACTGCTGTGTGACACTAACAGCAGCAGGCTCTGTCCACTGCTGCGTGTCACCAGCAGCAGGCTCTGTCTACTGCTGTGTGACACCAGCAGCAGGCTCTGTCCACTGCTGCGTGACACTAACAGCAGCAGGCTCTGTCTACTGCTGTGTGACACCAGCAGCAGGCTCTGTCCACTGCTGTGTGACACTAACAGCAGCAGGCTCTGTCCACTGCTGCGTGTCACCAGCAGCAGGCTCTGTCTACTGCTGCGTGTCACCAGCAGCAGGCTCTGTCTACTGCTGCATGACACTAACAGCAGCAGGCTCTGTCCACTGCTGCGTGTCACCAGCAGCAGGCTCTGTCTACTGCTGCGTGTCACCAGCAGCAGGCTCTGTCTACTGCTGCGTGTCACCAGCAGCAGGCTCTGTCTACTGCTGCGTGACACCAGCAGCAGGCTCTGTCTACTGCTGGTGTCACCAGCAGCAGGCTCTGTCCACTGCTGTGTGACACTACCAGCAGCAGGCTCTGTCCACTGCTGCGTGTCACCAGCAGCAGGCTCTGTCCACTGCTGTGTGACACCAGCAGCAGGCTCTGTCCACTGCTGTGTGACACCAGCAGCAGGCTCTGTCCACTGCTGCGTGACACCAGCAGCAGGCTCTGTCTACTGCTGAGTCTCACTAGCAGCAGGCTCTGTCCACTGCTGCGTGTCACCAGCAGCAGGCTCTGTCCACTGCTGTGTGACACCAGCAGCAGGCTCTGTCTACTGCTGCGTGACACCAGCAGCAGGCTCTGTCCACTGCTGCGTGTCACCAGCAGCAGGCTCTGTCCACTGCTGCGTGTCACCAGCAGCAGGCTCTGTCTACTGCTGCGTGACACCAGCAGCAGGCTCTGTCCACTGCTGCGTGTCACCAGCAGCAGGCTCTGTCCACTGCTGCGTGACACCAGCAGCAGGCTCTGTCCACTGCTGCGTGTCACCAGCAGCAGGCTCTGTCTACTGCTGCGTGTCACCAGCAGCAGGCTCTGTCTACTGCTGCGTGTCACCATCAGCAGGCTCTGTCTACTGCTGCGTTTCACCAGCAGCAGGCTCTGTCCACTGCTGTGTGACACCAGCAGCAGGCTCTGTCCACTGCTGCGTTTCACCAGCAGCAGGCTCTGTCCACTGCTGTGTGACACCAGCAGCAGGCTCTGTCCACTGCTGTGTGACACTACCAGCAGCAGGCTCTGTCCACTGCTGAGTCTCACTAGCAGCAGGCTCTGTCCACTGCTGTGTGACACCAGCAGCAGGCTCTGTCCACTGCTGCGTGTCACCAGCAGCAGGCTCTGTCCACTGCTGTGTGACACCAGCAGCAGGCTCTGTCTACTGCTGAGTCTCACTAGCAGCAGGCTCTGTCCACTGCTGCGTGTCACCAGCAGCAGGCTCTGTCCACTGCTGCGTGACACCAGCAGCAGGCTCTGTCTACTGCTGCGTGTCACCAGCAGCAGGCTCTGTCCACTGCTGCGTGACACCAGCAGCAGGCTCTGTCTACTGCTGCGTGTCACCAGCAGCAGGCTCTGTCCACTGCTGCGTGTCACCAGCAGCAGGCTCTGTCCACTGCTGTGTGACACTAACAGCAGCAGGCTCTGTCCACTGCTGCGTGACACCAGCAGCAGGCTCTGTCTACTGCTGCGTGCCTGCAGCAGGCAGGGTATATCTAGCAGTACTTGGCCAGCAAGGTTAACGACACATTAATATATCTATATATATAAAATCGCAAATCTGTCTGTCTCTCCGTCTGTCTGTCTGTGTGTGTGTCTGTCTGTGTGTGTGTCTGTGTGTCGCCGGACCATACGCAGTTTCATTGGACGGCGGTTGTTCCTGGCAACGGGCATTCGCTGCGGGGTGGACGCCATTTTTTATTCCCATTAAAAATATGCGCACGCATTAACACGCGACTCTGAGGTAAATTCATCAAAGTTTCACGTCCTCTTCACTCCCCCCCCACCACAATGTGTGCAATTACTATTATAGGGTCGGTAGATTATAAAATTATAGCGATTAGACAGTATTATTGTAGCGCGGGGGGGGGGGGGGGGGTAACGGCCCCGGTACCCAGTCTCAGCCGGGTGGGCAATCTAGGCGAGGCCGGAGGCTCTGCACGGTACTAGGCCTCGACACCCCACCACACTATAGGCCCTACATATTACTGCACAGCGGCCGAGGAGATCGTGCCGGGGGGGGGGCAGGGGTAGCAGCCCATCTGTGTATATATGTAAGGTTATTAAGAAATATATTTTTCACCCGGGCAACGCTGGGTACTTCTGCTAGTGTATAGATATTTACGCGATCTAACCCAGAAAATAACCTCTATTATGGTTGGTACTCTCTGTTTTTTTCGGTAAAGTCACGTGGGTGAAAAATATTAAATAATAAAAAAATGAAAACAACAAAATTAAATCTCACGACGTTTCGGAAGCAACACAAGCATCCGTCATCAGGTGTGACCGCTCCAGCAAAATGAAAATAACTAGATTAAAATAATAATAAATGAAAATAACAAAATTAAATCAAGAAAATATTTTTTGCTGTGGCTGTCCTACCTGATGACGGAGGCTTGTGTTGCTTTCGAAACGTCGTGATGAAATTTTGTTGTTTTATTTATTTATTTTATATTTTCTACCCACGTGACCTTTACCGAAAAAACCAAACAGTATGGATCCCCTCAGTCACGAAAACTTAAAATTTAAAACTTTTATGGTTGACATTGGGCGCGATAGTCTACGTGTCAAACCTACGTGTTTTAAACAAGGCTAACAACACTCCGTTAACTAAACTACTTTTTGATAATTGGTTTTTTACCATTTTATCTGGCAACAAAACTGACACCTTTTTTTACAAGGAGTCATTTTTGCATAGACCACAATACCTGCAGTCATAATGCAAACAAAAAACACAACTCTGATAATGTATGCACTGTCCTTGAAGTTGATTGGTCCACACCCGAGACAGCTTTCCTTAGAGCCTAGTCTCACATGGCGTCATCTGGTGTGAATTCTTATGGGTAGTGACGACGATGACAACGATGATGATGACGACGATGATGATGACGACGACGATGACGACAACAATGATGACGACTGACGACAACAATGATGATGACGATGATGATGACGACAATGATGATGACGACGATGATGATGACGACGATGATGATGAAGACGACGATGATGATGAAGACGACGATGACGAAGATGACGACGACGACGATGACGTCATCGTTATCATCGTCTATGACAATGATAACGATGACGACGATGATGACGATGACGACGATGAAGATAATGACGACAATGACGTCGACGATGACGTCATCATTATCCACGACGATGACGACGATGACGACGATGACGACGATGATGACGATGACGACGATGACGACGACGATGACGACGATGATGATGAAGACGACGATGATGATGAAGACGACGATGACGAAGATGACGACGACGACGATGACGTCATCATCATCATCGTCTATGACGATGACGACGATGAAGATAATGACGATGACGTCGACGATGACGTCATCATTATCATCCACGACGATGATAACGATGACGACGATGATGACGATGATGACGATGATGACGACGACGACGATGATGACGATGATGACGACGATGACGACGATGATAATGATGATGACAATGACGACGATGACGATAATGATGACGATGATAACGACGACGACGATGACGACGATGATGATGATGACGACGATGACGATGATGACCATGACGATGATGACGACGATAACGACGATGACAATGATGACGATGATAATCTCCCAACGCGTTGCACGAATCGAGTCCAAAGCTGCTGCACCTTCCTCGCCCCGTCCCTCTCGCAGGACCGAGTCATGAGCCGGTGAGGCTGTCGCCATGGAGACGGACGACATCACCTTCGTGACGGAGGAGGTGGAGAGCGGTTACCACGGTTACGCGGAGACCCCCGGCGGCGTGGATGTGGGGGGCGCCCTCCCCGCCGGGGCCTCCCCCTCCCCCTCGGGGGCTGGGGGGGAGGGGGAGGGGGGGGAGGAGGTCCACAGGAAACGGCGACCTCGGGGCCACGGTGACCCCGACAGGAAGGGAAAGAGACCCCGGTGAGATGGGAGCCTGAGTCTGGCTCCGTGAGCCACGGTGATTGACAATGAGCCCTATAGGAGTCTTAGTCTGGCTCCGTGAGCCTCGGTGATTAACACTGAACCCTGTGGGAGCCTGAGTCTGGCTCCGTGAGCCTCGGTGAGCCACGGTGATTGACACTGATCCCTGTGGGAGCCTGAGTCTGTGAGCCTCGGTGATTAACACTGAACCCTTTGGGAGCCTGAGTCTGGTTCTGTGAGTCTCAGTGATTGATAATGAGCCCTATAGGAACCTGAGTCTGGCTCTGTGAGCCCCGGTGATTGATAATGAGCCCTATAGGAACCTGAGTCTGGCTCTGTGAGCCCCGGTGATTGATAATGAGCCCTATAGGAACCTGAGTCTGGCTCTGTGAGCCCCGGTGATTGATAATGAGCCCTATAGGAACCTCAGTCTGGCTCTGTGAGCCTCGGTGATTGATAATGAGCCCCGGTGATTGATAATGAGCCCTATAGGAACCTGAGTCTGGCTCTGTGAGCCTCGGTGATTGATAATGAGCCTTATAGGAACCTGAGTCTGGCTCTGTGAGCCTCGGTGATTGATAATGAGCCCTATAGGAACCTGAGTCTGGCTCTGTGAGCCTCGGCGATTAACAGTCTGTTTGGGCTACATGATGGATCTGTGCGTGCGCGCGCTGCGCTATGAACCCAGTAACTCAGGTTCGATTCCCGCTCACGGCCAACACCAGTGACGATTATCTGAACCGGTCCTGGGCCTCCCCTAGGTCGACTCAGCCTGAAATGAGTACCCGGTGCGGTGTGTAAATATCGCCACTGGGGAGACAAAGGCGGCCGGGCGTGGTGCTGGCCACCCACCCCCTCGTGTGCCGTTCCGGCCTTCATAGGTGCTCGCTAACAGCACTTGCCCCTACAGCCTGTTAAGGCTATACGGGGGATCTTTATCTTTGTGTGCGCGTGTGTGTGTGTCGGCAGGCCGGCGTACCTGCATTACTACACGGAGGCTCACGCTCGAGTCCGCCGCCTGCACCCGGAGCTGCCGCGCTCGGAGATCAACCGGCGCGTGAGCGAGGGCTGGCGCCGGCTGGCGGTGGGGGAGCGTGACGTGTACCTGCAGCGCGCGCACGCCGAGAGGGCGCGTGCCGTGAGACTCACACGGACTCACGTAGAGGCTCGTGAACAGAGAGACTCGTGAACAGAGACTCACACGGACTCACGTAGAGACTCGCAACAGAGAGACTCGTGAATGGAGACTCACACGGACTCGCGTAGAGACTCGTACGCAGACTCGCGTAGAGACTCGCTGCAGAGAGACTCGAAACAGAGACTCACACGGACTCACGTAGAGACTCGCAACAGAGAGCCTTGTGAATGGAGACTCACACGGACTCACGTAGAGACTCGCACGCAGACTCGTGTAGAGACTCGCTACAGAGAGACTCGAAACAGAGACTCACACGGACTCACGTAGAGACTCGCACGCAGACTCGCGTAGAGACTCGCTACAGAGAGACTCGAAACAGAGACTCACACGGACTCACGTAGAGACTCGCAACAGAGAGCCTTGTGAATGGAGACTCACACGGACTCACGTAGAGACTCGCACGCAGACTCGTGTAGAGACTCGCTACAGAGAGACTCGAAACAGAGACTCACACGCACTCACGTAGAGACTCATGAACAGAGAGACTCGAAACAGAGACTCACACGGACTCACGTAGAGACTCTCTACAGAGAGACTCATGAACAGAGACTCACACGGACTCACGTAGAGACTCATGAACAGAGACTCGCACAGACACGTACTCGCACGGATTCGCACAGAGACACGCGCACAGAGAGACACGCACGGACTAACAGAGACACAGACTCGCACAGAGAGACTCGCGCAGAGAGACACGCACAGACTCACACGGACACAGACTCGCACAGAGAGACTCGCACAGACTCACACGGACACAGACTCGCGCAGAGAGACTCGCACAGACTCACACGGACACAGACTCGCGCAGAGAGACACGCACAGACTCACACGGACACAGACTCGCACAGAGAGACTCGCACAGACTCACACGGACACAGACTCGCGCAGAGAGACACGCACAGACTCACACGGACACAGACTCGCACAGAGAGACTCGCGCACAGGCCTCCACGCAGAAACTCGTAAACAGAGATTTGCACGCGCACAAACCCGCACACGTACGCACGCGTACACACGGACACGTTATCACCACCGCCACCGCCATCGCCAGCACTGACCGCGTGTCCCTGTGTCCCGCACGCCCCTCGCTCCTCCGCTGCCCCCCCACAGTCCACGCCCGCCACCGCGGGGGGGGCCCTGTCCGTGTCCGCGGCCCCCTCCCCCGAGCCCCCCACGACCTCGCCGCTCCCTGGATTCCGCCGCATCCTCCCGCGATCCGTCTACCTCGTCATCCCGGCGGCGGCGGGGGGGGGCAAGGGGGGTTGGCGCGGGGGCCCCGGGGACAGCGGGAGGGGCGGTGCCGTGGCCGGGGGTCAGGTGCCCGCGTGGGAGGAGGCGGCGGTCGGAGGTGAGAGGGCGGTTACCTCCGCGTGACCTCCGCGTGACCCCGTGACACGGTCGCCAACTTTGCGTTGTCGGCAGCAGCGTCATCGTCGCAACAGCGTAGTCAGCAGCATCGCCATCATCGTCACAAATTGTTACCGTCATCAACATCGCCACCATCACCACCATCACCACCATCACCACCATTGTCACCATAAGAAAATCAAAGTCAAAGGTCTCCTCTATAGCCTTAACAGGCTGTTGGGGCAAGTGCTGTTAGCGAGCACCTATTAAGGCCAGCACGGCGCACGAGGTGGTTGGGTTGCCAGCACGACGCCCGGCCGCCTTTGTCTCCCCAGTGGTGACGTTTACATACCGCTACACCAGGTACTCATTTGAGGCTGAGTGAATCTCAGGGAGGCCCAGGACCAGTTCAGATAATCGTCACCGGTGTTGGCCGTGGGCGGGAATCGAACTCGAGTCGCCGGGTTCGTAGTGCAGTCATCAACATCGTCATCATCATCGTCATCATCATCGTCATTACCATCGTCACTTTCCATTATTCATAATCAAGGTTTGTTGGGTTAGATTGTGTAAGTATGAATGTGTCGTAACCCTCCACCACCCGACACAGCCAATTTGCCAGAATCGTCGGATGATGTTGTTTGATGTTGTTACCAGTGAAGCGTCGTGCTACTCAAATTGTAGATGTTGTGGATGTTCTCTCCAACACACCGGTGGGCTGAAGTAGTACACTACACTACACACTACACTACACACTACGTTACACACTACACTATACACTACACACGACACTATACACTGCACTATACACTGCACTATACACTGCACTATACACTACTATACACTACTACACTATACACTACTATACACTACACTATACACACTACACTACACACTACACTATACACTACACTATACACACTACACTACACTATACACTACACTATTTTACACACTACACTATACACTACACTACACTATACACTAGATAATACATTACACTACACACTAGACTACACACTAGACTACACACTATAAACTACACTACACACTACATTACACACTACACTACCACACTAGTAACTAATTGGCTGTGTCCGGTGGTTGAGGGTTACGACACATTTGTACTTACGCGATCGAACCCAACTAAACCTTGATTATGAATGATATTGGTCGTAAAATCCTGCGACTTCGTGTTAAACTCGCCATTACCATCTAGAGACCACTTCGCTCTATAACTCTTTTCCAGGCGACGTGGCTTGCGTGGACAATTCTAGAGCGTTGGAACCTCCTTTGCCAGTAGCAAAATATGATCATATGTCAGTTTTGTTGCCAGATAAAATGGAAAAAACAACAATGATCATATTCTAGAGCAGCCGAAAACTCTGATGTTGATTCGAAATGTGGACGGGGAAAAAAACCGGGGGACCCGGGAGGAAAACAATCCCATGGGGAGAACACGCACATGCTCTACGTACGTATGGGGCCGTCCATAAATGACGTCATGCACCTAGGGGGGGGGGGTCAGACATTTGTGACGATGTGTGACGAGGGGGGGGGGGGGTTGAGAAATGTGACGTCACGTCAAAATACGCAACTTTAAATAAATATCGATTTAAAGCTTTCGTGACTGCAGGGATTCATCTTCTTGGTTCTTTCGGTAAAGTCACGTAGAAGGGAAGTAATAAAATAATAAAAATAAAACATAATAAAATAATTATCACGACGTTTCGGCCACAACGCAAGCAGCCGTCCTCAGGTGAAGAACAGGTCTGTCGGAAAGACAGCGTCTGAATGAATGAAAAATATTAAACAAATGGGTTCATTCAGACGCTGTCTTTCCGACAGATCTGTTCTTCACCTGAGAACGGCTGCTTGTGTTGTGGCCGAAACATCGTGATAATTATTTTATTATGTTTTATTTTTATTATTTTATTATTTCCCTTCTATGTGACTTTACCGAAAGAACCAAGAAGATTAACTTTAAATAAATCTAGACAACACATTCTACTTCATTAAATATACTTTTCAATAAATGTTTTCTCCTACAACATCAGAGTGCAGCGCCACATTAAATGCGCACTACAATGACAATAGTTTAAAGCGATTCGAAGCATGTTTTATTTTTGGGGGAGGGGGGCAGAGCTTTGTGACGTCATATTTGAGGGGGGGGGGGGGTCTGACTTTTTGTGACGCCGTGTGACGAGGGGTGGGGGGGGGTAAAAAATCGTCCAAAATCGCGTGACGTCATTTATGGACGGGCCCCTATGTTGAACTTCTTTCGCACCGTGCGTTGCCCACCGCGCTAATCGGAGGAGGCTACGCGGCAGGTGTCGGGGTCGAACCCACGACCTCCTGCGTACCAGGCGAGGGAGTTAGCGCCTCGTCGCGCCCCATCGCCGCCATCCCCGGCCTCATGGCGTGTGGCCGCGTGTCTCTGCGCGTGCGTGCGACGTCACAGCCGTGGTGGAGGCCGACGCTGCTACCCAGAGTGCCGTGCAGAGCGTCCTGGTGTCACCGCCGCGGAGCGGCTCGGAGAGGGGCCACGGCACCACCCCATCCTCGTGCGTCTCACCAACCCCCCCGCGGCACACTACAAAGACCCCCGCCCCCGTGTAGCCTTCACAGACTGTAGGGGCAAGTGCTGTTAGCGAGTAGCACCTATGAAGGCCGGCACGGCGCACGAGGGGGTGGGTGGCCAGCACCACGCCCGGCCGCGCCTTTGTCTCCCCAACCGCACCAGGTACTCGTTTGAGGCCGAGTCGACCTAGGGGAGGCCCAGGAGCGCTTCAAATAATCGTCACTGCTGTTGGCTGCGGGCGGGAATCGAACTCGGGGTCACCGGGTTCTTAGCGCAGCGTAGCGTTGACGGTTCCACGACCCGTCCACTGCACCGCACCCGACACACGCCATCATCACGCCGCACACTGTCCCCCCATGCCAGATGTACAGACAGATGTACGGCAAGACGGACAGATGGGCATACACACAGATGGACAGATAGCCAGATGGACAGATGAACAGACAGATGTACGGCAAGACGGACAGATGGGCATACACACAGATGGACAGATAGCCAGATGGACAGATGAACAGACAGATGCACAATCAGATAGATGGACAGACAGATTGACAAACGAATGGTAAGAGCCAATATTGTCACCCTAGTTGTCATCAATTGTTCCTGAGCCCCTGACCCCCCCCCACCCCCCCACCCCCATCTCACCGAGTCGCCGCCCCCCACAGCACCGCGGAGGTGGGGGGCCCCCCACGCCGGCCGGAGCGGGGTCTGGAGGTGGTCGTCATGGAGACGCTGCCCCCACCGCCCCCTCCCCACGAGGGGGGTGGCACGGAGGGGGCCGTCGCCCCCGTCCACGTGCCGGGGTTTGCCGGCACGCACAGCGCACCGCCGGTAAGGGGGGGGGGGGGGGTGAGGTGGGGTGGGGGGGGTGGCACACGGGAGTGGGGGTGGGGCTAGAGATTGGGGGACTGTGTAAGGATTGTGCCCCATTGATACCCATTGGCCCCCCCCTATAACCCCCACTTGACCCCACTGTGACCCCACTGTGACCCCTGCGTGACCCCCCGTGCAGGTGGAGGAGTCCAGGGCCCAGTTCATCCTGGTGCCCGTGAGCAGCGCCGCTCAGGACGGACACACGCCCGCCAAGGTGGGCCGCGTCACGCTCTCTCCGCTGCTGCAGCAGCAGCAGCAGTAGCAGCAGCAGCAGCAGCATCATTATCAACAACATCGTCATGAACAGCGTCATCGGTAGCATCATCATCAGCGTCATTATCAGCATCATCATCATCATCATCGTCGGCAGCAGCAGCAGCGACATCATCATCAGCGCGATTGGCAGCATCAGCAGCAGCAGCAGCAACATTATCAACAACATCGTCATGAACAGCGTCATCGGTAGCATCATCATCGTCATTATCAGCATCATCAGGAGCATCATCATCATCATCGCCAGCATCATCAGCACTTTAGGCAGCACCGTCAGTTGTGAATCGCAAAGAGAACGCGGCCATTATGAACCCCATGAGACGGACACCCTGACCCAGGGCCCAAACTCGGGTGGCAGTGGCTACGCTGCTGCACGCTGACACTTGTCGTGATCCAGCGCGTTGGAGGCAGCAGCGAGGGTGGGTGGATCACTCGCAGCAGGAGGAGGAGCTGTACCCCTGGCTCTGCCAGGAGAGGGCGGTACAGCAAAGTGTGGACTCATCTCTTATCTGTTCCGTCCGTATGGGATCGAGCGTTTCCCCCTCGCACGCGCGGGTTTTACTCCGGGCGCTCCGGCTTTACTCCCACGCGTATCAGGCGCTCGTCAATTGAGCGGTAACAACCTTGGCACACGTAGAGGACCGCAGAGCTTGGGCGGTGCCGGCGGCTGCTCACCACCGCGTGGAAAAATTTCGCTCGGCGCGCCGTGTCGTGCTGAAAGCAAATGTCGTGCTGAAAGCAAATGTCGATGCGGCCTCCCGTCCGCAGGCCACGGGGAAGTCGACGTACACGCGGCGAGGCCGTGGCAGCTGCCCCGGCGCGGGCTGCTGCTTCGGCTACGTCACGCGGCACAAGCCGCCCGTGTGCCCGCACTGCGGCACGTGGCTCGGGGGCAAGTGGGTGCCGAGGGCCGGCGCCCGCAGGGCCCCCGCGGCCGCGGCGGCGGCGGTGGCCGCCGCCGCCGGCGGTGGAGGAGGAGGCGGCAAGGGCGGAGCGGAGCTTGCGGTCGCGAAGGTATCGGCGGGCAGAGGCACCGGCGTCATTGTCGCCGTCATCGCGAGCGTCGTCTCCACCGTCACCACCACCATCATCGTCGTCGGCACGACCATCGTCATTGTCTCACCCCCCGTCTCCCCCCTTGTCTCTCCCCGTGTCTCTTCCCCCGTGTCTCTCCCCCCATCTCCCCCCGTGTCTCCCCGCGTGTCTCTCCCCCTGCCTCCCCCCATCTCCCCCCGTGTCTCTCCCCCCGTCTCCCTCCGTGTCTCTCCCCGTGTCTGTCCCCCCGCCTCCCCACGTGTCTCTCCCCCCGTCTCCCCCCGTGTCTCTCCCTCCGTCTCCCCCCGTGTCTCTCCCGCTGTCTCCCCCCGTGTGTCTCTCCCCGTCTCCCCCCGTGTCTCTCCCCCCGTCTTTCCCCGTGTCTCTCCCCCTGCCTCCCCCCGTGTCTCTCTCCCCTGCCTCCCCCCATCTCCCCCCGTGTCTCTCCCCCCGTCTCCCTCCGTGTCTCTCCCCGTGTCTGTCCCCCCGCCTCCCCCCGTGTCTCTCCCCCCGCCTCCCCACGTGTCTCTCCCCCCGTGTCTCTCCCTCCGTCTCCCCCCGTGTCTCTCCCCCTGTCTCCCCCCGTGTGTCTCTCCCCGTCTCCCCCCGTGTCTCTCCCCCCGTCTTTCCCCTGTCTCTCCCCCTGCCTCCCCCCGTGTCTCTCCCCCTGTCTCCCCGCGTGTCTCTCCCCCCGCCTCCCCGCGTGTCTCTCTCCCCTGCCTCCCCGCGTGTCTCTCTCCCCTGTCTCCCCGCGTGTCTCTCCCCCCGCCTCCCCGCGTGTCTCTCTCCCCTGCCTCCCCCCGTGTCTCTCTCCCCGTCTCCCCGCGTGTCTCCCCAACCCAGCGTTTGTGTTTAGGAAGCCTGCCCGTGACCGCCGTGTTTGACGTCTCCATGCAGGTAGGAACTCCCCCCCCACCCCCCCCTCTCCACCTCCGCGTGCGCTAGGCTCGTAGTGCTCACTCAGCTCCACCAGCTGCGACGACAAATCTTGCACGGGGTTAAGACGAGCGGGGTGGCCAGCCTGCAGCGGGCCGAGAGTAACCCGGGAGCTCTGCGAAGAGCCGAGTTTGACGTTTTGTCAATCGAAGAGAGAGAGAGAGGGAGAGAGCGAGAAAACGCGACATGTAAACAAAGGCAAGCCGGGGTCTTCAGCGCTGGTACAACGGGCGTCGCCGATTGGCTGACGGCGTGGCTCGGCGCCACTTAGAAGCCCTCTGATTGGCCGTAACGTGAACACGTGTTCCCGTTGGGATGTTTCGCGTGAGTCGAAACCACGGGGGGGGGGAGGGGTGTCCTATGGGAGGTGAAACGTGAACCGGAAAACCGTCGGCCGATGTCGCTGTTAAGCGAATTATCGCACGACTTCAATTCGTTATTCTTTGGGTCTTTCGGTAAAGCCACGCAGGTAGAAAAAATCTTCCAAATGATAACAACGTCACAAGCAATCGTCTTCAAATGATAACAATATCACAAGCAATCGTCTTCAAATGATAACAATATCACAAGCAGTCGTCTTCACCTGAAGACGACTGCTTGTGACATTGTTATCATTTGGATGATTTTTTCTACCCACGTGGCTTTACCCAAAGACCCAAACGATAACAAATCCCTGCAGTCACGAAAGCTTCAAGTCGAGATTCGATTCATTATCCGCTGCTGCCGCCGCTGTTCCGGCACGTTCCACGTCACGCCCCTCCGATGGAGGCCCACGCGGCTACCGAGACCCCTAGTAGCCACCGCCGGCATGCGGTGCGATTCCGGCCTCGCCAGAGGTCGCAACCGGGTACCCGATACCCGTACCCTACCCGATACCCGGCTACCCGTACCCGGCCAGGTACGGGTAGCCATTTGCGACCCTGGTGCGGCCGGGTACGGGTAGGCCGTGAGTCACTGGTGAGTCACCGTTTGTCACTCATTTCCCAACGTCTTGACTCTTCTCACAATTCAAGTTCCTAGAATCAACCCACCCGGGCCTGCAACATGGCTTCATCCCAGAGGTCGCAATCGGGTACCCGATACCCGTACCCTACCCGATACCCGGCCGGGTACGGGTAGCCGGGTATCGGGTAGGGTACGGGTAGCCGTTTGCGACCCTGGTGCGGCCGGGTACGGGTAAGGAATCAAAACCCGTTTGCGACCTCTGACCCTCGCTCCTGCCGGCGCCGGCGTGGAGGAGGAGGAGGAGACGGAGCGGCAAAACGGGTGCGGATCTGGTGGCGGCTCGTGGGTTGGGTGCCGCGGGGGAGTAGGCCTCAATCCAGCGGCGGTTAGACCCCGGCCCGCTGTCGACGCCGATGACGGTGGTGACGTGCGTGCGTGTCTCTCGGCAGCTGCACGGAGCCGAGGCTTCCTCGGGGAGTGGCGGCGAGCCCCTCACCGGACCCCCGACACCCGCCGGTTCGGCAGAACACAACCAGGCCGCCGCCGCCGCCGCTGGGCTGATGGTCGCCACGGTGACGGGAGCCGAGGGAGCGGCGTTGCACCAGGGGCCTCCGGCGTCGCCGCCGCCCGACGGGATGATGGTACGTTGCCGTGCCATGATCACGTGTGATCACGTGTGATCACGTGTGATGACGTGTGATGACGTGTGATGACGTGTGATCACGTGTGATCACGTGTGATGACGTGTGATGACGTGTGTTCACGTGTGATCACGTGTGATCACGTGTGATCACGTGTGCGCTCGCTGCGCTATAAACCCGGCAACCCGGGTTCGATTCCCGCTCACGGCCAACACCGGTGACGATTGTTTGAACCGGTCCTGGGCCCCTCCCCTAGGTCGACTCGGCCTCAAATAAGTGCCTGGTGCGGTGTGTAGTAAACATCGTCACTGGGGAGACAAAGGCGGCCGGGCGTGGTGCTGGCCACTCTCCCCCTCGTGTGCCGTGCCGGCCTTCATAGGTGCTCGCTAACAGCACTTGCTCCTACAGTCTGTTAAAGGATGAGAGAACACGCGCAGGGCAGAGACATCGTCATCACCATGGCAATGATCTTCAGCTAGCAGTGGATAGACCAACGCCGACGACGATGACGATGGTGGTGGTTGTGTTGCACTTGACAGAACGGCAAAGACCCGGGCGCCCCCGCCTCTCACCCCCCGATCCTCCTGGCCGCAGTGCACGCTGGGAAGGGTTCAGCCGAGGTCGCGCGGGTGCCGCCCGTTCTTCCGTCGGGGCCGAGGGTCAGGTACGCGCCCCTAGCCTGGCGCGGGCGGCGTCGGCTTGTGCTTCGCTCGCGAGGGGCGTGTTGACGTGGACGCGGGAGCGGCGGCGCCGCGGTTAGCGCGCCGCGGGCACGGATCCCCTCCCCCCTCTTCCCCCCTCCCTCCTCCTCCCCCCTCCCTCCTCTTCCCCCCCGGTGGTTGAACTCTCCCTGTGGTTGAACTCTCTCCCTTTGTGGTTGAACTCTCTCCCTGAGGTTGAACTCTCTCTCTGTGGTTGAACTCTCTCCCTGTGGTTGAACTCTCTCCCTGAGGTTGAACTCTCTCCCTGTGGTTGAACTCTCCCTCTGTGGTTGAACTCTCTCCCTGTGGTTGAACTCTCTCTCTGTGGTTGAACTCTCCCTCTGTGGTTGAACTCTCTCCCTGAGGTTGAACTCTCTCTCTGTGGTTGAACTCTCTCCCTGTGGTTGAACTCTCTCCCTGAGGTTGAACTCTCTCCCTGTGGTTGAACTCTCCCTCTGTGGTTGAACTCTCTCCCTGTGGTTGAACTCTCTCTCTGTGGTTGAACTCTCCCTCTGTGGTTGAACTCTCTCCCTGTGGTTGAACTCTCTCCCTGAGGTTGAACTCTCTCCCTGTGGTTGAACTCTCCCTCTGAGGTTGAACTCTCTCCCTAAGGTTGAACTCTCTCCCTGAGGTTGAACTCTCTCTCTGAGGTTGAACTCTCTCCCTGAGGTTGAACTCTCCCTGAGGTTGAACTCTCTCTCTGAGGTTGAACTCTCTCCCTGAGGTTGAACTCTCTCCCTGAGGTTGAACTCTCTCCCTGAGGTTGAACTCTCTCCCTGAGGTTGAACTCTCTCTGTGGTTGAACTCTCTCTCTGAGGTTGAACTCTCTCCCTGAGGTTGAACTCTCTCTCTGTGGTTGAACTCTCTCCCTGTGGTTGAACTCTCTCCCTGTGGTTGAACTCTCTCTCTGTGGTTGAACTCTCTCTGAGGTTGAACTCTCTCCCTGAGGTTGAACTCTCCCTGAGGTTGAACTCTCTCCCTGAGGTTGAACTCTCTCCCTGAGGTTGAACTCTCCCTGAGGTTGAACTCTCTCCCTGAGGTTGAACTCTCTCCCTGAGGTTGAACTCTCTCTCTGTGGTTGAACTCTCCCTGAGGTTGAACTCTCTCCCTGAGGTTGAACTCTCTCCCTGAGGTTGAACTCTCTCCCTGAGGTTGAACTCTCCCTGAGGTTGAACTCTCTCCCTGAGGTTGAACTCTCTCCCTGAGGTTGAACTCTCTCCCTGAGGTTGAACTCTCTCCCTGTGGTTGAACTCTCGCCCTGAGGTTGAACTCTCGCCCTGTGGTTGAACTCTCTCCCTGAGGTTGAACTCTCGCCCTGAGGTTGAACTCTCTCCCTGAGGTTGAACTCTCTCCCTGAGGTTGAACTCTCTCTCTGTGGTTGAACTCTCCCTGAGGTTGAACTCTCTCCCTGAGGTTGAACTCTCTCCCTGAGGTTGAACTCTCTCCCTGAGGTTGAACTCTCCCTGAGGTTAAACTCTCTCCCTGAGGTTGAACTCTCTCCCTGAGGTTGAACTCTCTCCCTGAGGTTGAACTCTCTCCCTGTGGTTGAACTCTCGCCCTGAGGTTGAACTCTCGCCCTGTGGTTGAACTCTCACCTCGTGGTTGAACTCTCACCTCGTGGTTGACCTCTCCCCTTGTGGTTGAACTCTCGCAGCCCGGCCGGTGGCGGCCGCGTGGCGTTGAGGCCGATCGCCAAGGAGCCCTCGGCCAGAAATCACCGCAGGCACTTCTCAGCGTCGTCGCCCAGGGCAAGCGACAACATCGCACACGCGTCACCACCATCGCCACCACCACCGTCATCACTGCTGTCGTCACCGCCATCGTCACCGCCATCGTCACCACCATAGTCACCACCACCACCGCCATCGTCACCACCGCCATCGTCACCACCATCGTCGTCACCGCCGTCATCACTGCCATCGTCACCACCATAGTCACCACCACCACCGCCATCGTCACCACCGCCATCGTCACCACCATCGTCGTCACCGCCGTCATCACTGCCATCGTCACCACCGCCATCGTCACCACCGCCATCGTCACCACCGCCATCGTCACCACTGCCACCGTCACAACCACCACCATCGTCACAACCATCACCACCGCCATCGTCACCACCGCCATCGTCACCACCACCACCATCGTCACCACCACCACCACCATCGTCACCACCACTGCCATCGTCACTAC
The DNA here is from genome assembly GCF_964198595.1 of Lampetra fluviatilis. NCBI lineage: Eukaryota > Metazoa > Chordata > Hyperoartia > Petromyzontiformes > Petromyzontidae > Lampetra > Lampetra fluviatilis. The sequence goes on along the minus strand of NC_136334.1, from coordinate 7,397,242 downwards.
CACCATCGTCACCATCGTCACCACCACCATCGTCACCACCACCATCGTCACCACCACCATCGTCACCATCGTCACCATCGTCACCACCGTTGTCACCACCGCCTCCAGTAGTCCACATCACGCACACCAACTTCACCATCGCCACCATCACCACAACCACAACAGTGATCATGGTCAAAATTGCTACCATCGCAGTCGGCATCATCATCAACACAGCCATCCCCATCACATTCTCAACATCATCATCACCATCAATGATACATTCAACATCATTGTCAGCAGTGAACATCATCGTCATGATCATCATCGTCAACATCATCATCATCATCACCACAGACACCATGACCACCATCACCACCACCACCACAACAGCCTGCCTGTCTGCCTGTCTGTCTGTGTGCCATGTGCCTGCGTGTGTGTGTATGATGTTTGTCTGTGTGTGTGTGTGCAGCCAGTACAGCTCATCGCAGGAACACCACCAGTCCGTGGAATGTTTGACAACTTCGCAATACAGGTGTGGTGTGTGCGTGTGCGTGTGTGTGTGCGTGTGTGTGCGTGTGCGTGCGTGTGCGTGCGTGTGCGTGCGTGTGCGTGCGTGCGTGTGCGTGCGTGCGTGTGCGTGCGTGTGTGCGTGTGTGCGTGTGTGCGTGTCGCAACTGTTAGCGCACCCAGCGACCCGAGTTCGATTCCCGCTCACGGCCAACACCGGTGACGATCAATTGAACCGGTCCTGGGCCTCCCCGAGGTCGACTCAGCCTCAAATGAGTACCTGGTGCGGTGTGCAGTAAACATCGCTAGCGGGGAGTCGGGCAGCCGGGCGTGGTGCTGGCCACCCACCCCCTCGTGTGCCTTGCCGGCTGTCATAGGTGCTGGCTAACAGCACTTGCCCCTACAGCCTGTTAAGGCTACACAGGGTGTTTTTTTCTTTGTGTGAGTGTGTGAGAGTGCTGATATTGAGAAGAGCTAAAGGGTGATGGTGGTGATGATACGGATGATGATGGCGATGATGCAGATGGTGGTGATGGCAATGAATGTACAGATGGTGGTGATGATACGGACGATGATGGCGATGATGCAGATGGTGGTGATGGCATTGAATGCACAGCCGGTGTTCATGACGGCGACGATGGCGGTGAGAGTGGTAACGCTGATGATGGCGACGTGCGACCGTCGCGGGTTCCGGAGGGAAGGAAGCGACGGCTTAGCCGGTGACTCCCGCCCCCCCACAGCTCCCGCTGGGGGCCTCCGTCCCCGGGCCGACCGTGGCCCTGCAGCCTGCGCCCCCGCCCCCGGCCGCCCCCCCGGCGGGACCCCTCTGCGCCCCGTCGGGGCCCGTCCAGCGGGTGTCCCCGCGGCCCCTCCGAGCCATCCTGCCCGCCGTGGCCACCTCGGTGCCGGCCGCCACGGCCGCCCCCGTGCCCACCGCCACGCCCGGTGAGGCCGGGTCCTTCCTTACCGGCAGCCCCCGCACGCCGACACGCACGTCATTCCGTTGCATGCAACTCGGTTGAATTGCTGCTACTCGGTTGCATGCGACCAACGCAGTTGCATGCAACCGAATTGCTTATATTCAGTTGCGTGCGACCAACTCGGTTGCATGCAACGCATGAGCAACTCGGTTGCATGCAACGTGTAAGCAACTCGGTTGCATGCAACGTACGAGCAACTCGGTTCCATGCAACGTATGATGGGGGTTGGTGGGTGGGGTGGGCGTGGTGGGTGGGCGTGGTGGGTGGGCGGGCGGGGCGTGGTGGGTGGGGGTAGTGGGGAGAGTAGGGGACGACCTAGCCACGCTCCCCATCGTTCGCACGAGGACGGGGCAAGTTTGCAGGCGGGCAGGCGAACGGGCGGCGCAACTGCCGGCGCCGTGAGCCCGCGCCGTCGCTGGTAGCGTCCTCCTGCGGCCGCGTCACGCTCGCGACGCCCCCCCCCTCCACCCCCCCCACCCCCCCCCCCGCAGGTCCCGCCGCCACTTCCTCCTCCTCCACCTCGTCCGCCCCGTCCACCGCCCCGTCCGCCCCGTCCGCCGGAGTCACCTTCGTCCAGTTCATCGCCGTCCCCGGCCCCCGCTGCTCCGCCGAGGGGGGGGTTCTGGTGGGGGGCGGCGGGGGTGGGGGGGGGTGGGGGGGGCCGCCCGGGAGAGACGCCCCCCACGGCGGGGGCGGGGGGCTCTGCCCCCCTCGCGGCCACCCTGCTCTCCCTGCCCCAGCAGCAGCAGCAGCAGCAGCAGGTCGCCGCTGCGTTGGCGGCACAGCCGACCCCACCGCAGGCGGGGCTCAAGGCCAGCACCCTGAAGCAGCTGGGGCAGGCGGGGGGGGTGAGAGGGGGGGGGGGGCGATGCACGCACTTGTGGTTTGCGCGTGTGTGTGTGTGTGCGCGTGTGTGCGCGTGTGTCCGCGTGTGTGCGCGTGTGTGTGCGCGTGTGTGTGCGCGTGTGTGCGCGTGTGTGTGTGTGCGTGTGGTCCGGCAAAAACAACCCCCTAACTCCTCGTGGTGCCGGACGGCAACGCTGTGGATTGGAAGAAGGAGTCACCCCCTGTGAGTGGCTGGCTGAGGTGCCCTCTGTTGAAGAAGTACTGAAGGCGATCCAGAGCCTGAGACCAGGAAAGGCACCGGGCAGAGATGATCTCCCAAGCGAAATGCTGAGGGAGGGTGGAATTTGCGCACAGACTGTCCTACATGACATCATAACAACAGTCTGGACCACTGGACGGGTTCCGCAGGACTGGAAGGATGCCCTGGTGGTCCCCCTCTTTAAGAAGGGGGACCGCACAGACTGTAACAACTACAGGGGCATCTCACTCCTCAATGTACCGGGAAAGGTCCTGGCAAGGATTATTCAACATCGCCTTGCTAGGCACGCTGAGGAGAGGCTTGCGGAGCCTCAATGCGGTTTCAGGAAAGAGCAGTCCTGCACGGATGCCATATTTTCTGTCCGTCTGCTACAGCAGAGTTGTAGGGAATTCCAACAAGACCTATATCTCTGCTTTATTGACCTGGTCAAGGCCTATGATACCATCAGTAGGCCTAGGTTCTGGGTTGTTCTTCGTGCTTTCGGAGTCCCTGACCAGCTGCTCACGATCATTAAGGACCTTCATGATGGTGAGCGGGCCCGGGTAAAACTACGTGGCCGGGAGTCGGAGCCATTCCTTGTACACCTTGGGGTGCTACAGGGATGTCCTCTGGCTCCCACATTATTTAACATCTATTTCGACCACGTACTTCGTGAAGGCTTCAATAGTTGTACCGGAGAAATTTCCATCTGGTACAGATACAATGGGAGGCTTATCGATGCCCGGGTGCGGTCAAGGGATGGCTCCCTATTGCTCAACCATGTTATGAATGCCGATGATCTAGTAATTGCTGCTCACTCAGAGGAGGAGTTGTTCCCAACGGTTAGGGACACAGGTGGTGCATCAGCCAGTCATCTCGGTCATCTCGGTCAGTCGACCCGTGGCACCTGGGTCTGCCCCGTCACCTGCCAGCGGGCGTTCGACACTTCACGTGGCACGTTGGCCTCAACGTGCACATGGCCTGGCACAAGCGTCGTGGTGACGTCCCCGCCACTTAGTGGCGGTTGTTGTTGTCCGTGTGTGTGAGTGGTGAGTTCGCGGTTAGCGCCACGCTGCGCTGCGAACCCGGTGACTCGAGTTCGATTCCCGCTCACGGCCAACACCGGTGACGATCATCTGAACCGGTCCTGGGCCTCCCCTAGGTCGGCTCAGCGTCAAATGAGTACCTGGGTTAAACATCGCCACTGGGGAGGCAAAGGCGGCCGGCCACCCACCCCCTCGTGTGCCGTGCCGGCCTTCATAGGTGCTGTTCGCCAACAGCACTTGCCCCGATAGTCTGTTAAGGCTACACGGGGGATCTTTGTCTTTGGTGGTGCAGACTGGTGGGGAGGGCGCGCAGGTGGAGGAGGGCGACTTTGGCACCCTCGTCCAAGCTCACCATCGCTTGCATCACCCCTTCGTGAGTCACCCCTTCGTGAGTCACCCCTTCGTGAGTCATCCACACTTCGTGAGTCGTCACCCCTTCGTGAGTCGTCCACACTGGGTGGCCCTCGTCTGTCCAGCTACACTCCTCCCCGCCATCGCTACCACCGCCGCCACCGCCACCACCGCCACCACCGCCACCATCGCCACCACCACCATCGCCACCGCCGCCAATCGACACCACTGCCACCACCGCCACCACCACAATCGCCACCACCACCATCGCCACCATCGCCACCATCGCCGCCACCACTGCCACCACCGCCACCACCACAATCGCCACCACCGCCATCGCCACCACCGTGCCAGAGATCGCAAACGGGTTTTGATTCCTTACCCGTACCCGTACCCGGCCGCACTAGGGTCGCAAACGGGTACCCGTACCCGGCCGGGTACGGGTAGGGTACGGGTATCGGGTACCCGATTGCGACCTCTGGGATGAAGCCATGTTGCAGGCGCGGGTGGGTTGATTCTAGGAACTTGAATTGTGAGAAGAGACAAGACGTTGGGAAATGAGTGACAAACGGTGACTCACCAGTGACTCACGGCCTACCCGTACCCGTACCCGTACCCGGCCGCACCAGGGTCGCAAACGGCTACCCATACCCGGCCGGGTACAGGTAGCCGGGGTATCGGGTAGGGTACGGGTATCGGGTAGGGGGTATCGGGGGGTACCCGGTTGTGACCTCTGGCCCGTCCCCGCTTGCCCCTCCCGCCAGCAGGAACTGGGCCTGGCCACCTCGCGGGGCAAGGGTCGCTGCAAGAGTCCCGGCTGCGGCTTCGTCTACATGAACCGCCACAAGCCGCTCGCCTGCCCCAAGTGGGCGCGCCGCCCTGCGCTCGCAGTCTCGACGGGCCCTCCGCTCGCAGGTAACACGTACATCACACGCGGACGCGCAGCGCAGGGCCACGCACGCAATCGCAGGCAACCGCAGGAAACCACACGCAACCACGCACGCACACAGCCATGCAAGGGCAGCCGCTCGCAGGCAATCACAGGCAATCGCAGGCAACCGCACGCACCACCACCACGCAACCGCATGCAATCACGCACGCAACCACGCACGCTTGCACGCACGGGCCTCTGCTGGTGAGTGGCTGAGGTGATGATGTCGTTGATGATGATGGTGATGATGATGATTGATGTGATGATGTGTGATGATGATGTGTGATGATGATGATGATGTGTGGTGATTGATGATGATGATGTGTGGTGATGATCATGGTGAGATGTGATGATGATGAAGACTGTGATGGTGATGATGATGAAGATGATGGTGATGACTGTGATGGTGAAGACGGTGATGATGATGATGAAGACTGTGGTGATGATGATGATGATGAAGACTGTGATGTTGATGATGTGATGATGATGATGATGATGGTGATGATGATGATGAGCCTGCGATGATGAGTGAGAGCAATGGCTGTGATGAGGATCCGTGATGAATGACGATGGTTGTGTTGAAGATCGACGATGACGACGATGACCGTGACGACGAGGTTCCGTGACGAGGTTCCGTGACGAGGTTCCGTGACGAGGTTCCGTGACGACCGTGACGACGACAACTGTGACGAGGTATCGACGACGACGACGACGTCCACGATGCCGACTCGCTGCCCGCCAGGCCCAGCCCTGCTACGACGAGGTGCTGGAGGCCGTGGCCCGCGCCGACGAGGGGGCCCTGGCCGACGACGCGGAGCCCACGGGCGACGAGGAGGACCGCGGGGACGCGGTCGCCGTGACGATGATGATGACCGCCGAGGGGGCGGGGGAGGAGGGGGCCGCCGGAAGCGGGGGGGGGAGGCCGCGGCGGCCGCGGGGCCCGGCGCGCGACCCCTGGCCGACCCCGGCCGCCCCCTCACGGCGCAGCAGCGCGAGGCGCAGCGCCGCAGCACCGTCGCGCTGCTGCGGCGCTCGCTGCACATCCCCGAGTCCGAGGCGGAGCTGGCGCCCGCTCTGGCACGCGTGGCGCTCAGGTGAGCCGCGTGCCCGTGCGGTCGGCCCCCGTGTGTGTGTGTCTCCCTTCTGCACGTCTCCACGTGTCTCCCAGTGTCTCCACGTGTCTCTCCTTGGCTCTGTCTCTTCCCCCGTGTCTCCACGTGTCTCCACGTGTCTCCCCGCGTCTCTCCGCGTCTCCCCGCGTCTCCCCCGTGTCTCCCCCGCGTCTCCCCGTGTCTCCCCCGCGTCTCCCCGCGTCTCCTCGCGTCTCCCCCGTGTCTCCCCGTGTCTCCCCGTGTCTCCCCCGTGTCTCCCCCGTGTCTCCCCGCGTATCCCCGTGTCTCCCCGTGTCTCCCCGTGTCTCCCCGTGTCTCCCCGTGGTCTCCCCGTGTCTCCCCCGTGTCTCCCCGCGTCTCCCCATCACTCCGTGTCTCTTAACACGTGTCTCCCCGTGTCTCCCCCGTGTCTCCCCGTGTCTCCCCCGTGTCTCCCCGCGTCTCCCCATCACTCCGTGTCTCTTAACCCGTGTCTCCCCGTGTCTCCCCCGTGTCTCCCCCGCGTCTCCCCATCACTCCGTGTCTCTTAACACGTGTCTCCCCGCGTCTCCCCGTGTCTCCCCCGTGTTTCCCCCGTGTCTCCCCGTGTCTCCCCGCGTCTCCCCGTGTCTCCCCCGTGTCTCCCCGTGTCTCCCCCGTGTTTCCCCCGTGTCTCCCCGTGTCTCCCCGCGTCTCCCCGTGTCTCCCCCGCGTCTCCCCCGTGTCTCCCCGTGTCTCCCCGTGTCTCCCCGTGTCTCCCCGCGTCTCCCCATCACTCCGTGTCTCTTAACACAAGTCTCCCCGTGTCTCCCCACGTCTCCCCGTGTCTCCCCCGTGTCTCCCCGTGTCTCACCCGTGTCTCCCCGTGTCTCCCCCGTGTCTCCCCTTGTCTCCCCGCGTCTCCCCCGCGTCTCCCCCGTGTCTCCCCCGTTGTCTCCCTGTGTCTCCCCGTGTCTCTCCCGTGTCTCCCCATCACTCCGTGTCTCTTAACACAAGTCTCCCCGTGTCTCCCCACGTCTCCCCGTGTCTCCCCCGTGTCTCCCCGTGTCTCACCCGTGTCTCCCCGTGTCTCCCCCGTGTCTCCCCTTGTCTCCCCGCGTCTCCCCGCGTCTCCCCCGTGTCTCCCCCGTGTCTCCCTGTGTCTCCCCGTGTCTCTCCCGTGTCTCCCCATCACTCCGTGTCTCTTAACACAAGTCTCCCCCGTGTCTCCCCGTGTCCCAGAGACGCAGCGACCTCCCGGGCCGAGGCCGCCTCGTGCGCGGTAGTGGAGGGGGGGAAGGAGGCGGGTGAGGAGGAGGTGGGGGGGGAGGAGGTGGGGGAGGAGGTGGGGGAGGAGGAGGTGGAGGAGGTGGTGGTGCTGGAGGAGGAGGGGGGGGGCCTGGTTCTCCACCGTGCCCGTGGGGAGGGGCCGGGCTGGGCCCGCGGCTACGGCCCCTCCGCCCACCTGTGCCAGCTGTGTGGCACCTGGCTCGCCAGCGTGGACAGGTGAGGGGGGGGGAGTGGGGGTGTGGGTGGGGGGAGTGAGGGGAGAGGGGGGGGGTGAGGGGAGTGGGGGGAGTGGGTGGGGGGGAGTGAGGGGAGAGGGGGGGGTGAGGGGAGCGGGTGGGGTGAGTGGGTGGGTGGGTGGGGGGAGTGGGTGGGGGGGAGGGGGTGAGGGGGAGGGGGTGAGGGGGAGGGGGTGAGGGGAGCGGGTGGGGGGGACTGGGGGGGGTGAGGGTAGTGTCTCCGCGTGTCTCCCCCGCGTGTCTCCGCGTGTCCCCGCGTGTCTCCGCGTGTCTCCCCCGCGTGTCCCCGCGTGTCCCCGCGTGTCCCCGCGTGTCTCCACGTGTCTCCCCCGCGTGTCCCCGCGTGTCTTCACGTGTCTCCCCCGCGTGTCTCCCCCGCGTGTCTCCCCCGCGTGTCCCCGCGTGTCCCCGCGTGTCCCCGCGTGTCCCCACGTGTCTCCCCCGCGTGTCCCCAGGTCCACGCTGGGTCTGGACGAGGATTGCTGGCTGCTGTCGTCCTGCCACTTGCTGCGTGTGACCGCCGCGGTGAAGATGTGCCTCGAGCCGTCTTGCCTCGCTCTGCACGGCTTCTGTGACATCAACTCTGGTGAGGAGCCACCACCACCACCCCCACCACCCACGCCCCCACGCCACCAACATCGTGGCGGTCGCTCACCCCACGCGCTCATTCACGCACCCCGCTCACTCACGCACTCGCTCGCCCACTCGCTCGCTCACCCACTCGCTCACTCACCCACCCACTTACCCACCCGCTCACTCACCCACTCACCCGCTCGCTCACCCACTTACCCACCCGTTCACTCACCCACCTTTTCACTTGCTCGCTCGCTCACCCACCCGCTCGCTCACCCACCCGCTCGCTCACCCACTTACCCACCCGCTCACTGACCCACCCGCTCGCTTGCTCGCTCACTCACCCACCCGCTCGCTCACCCACCCGCTCACTCACCCACCCGCTCACTCACCCACTTACCCACCCGCTCACTCACCCGCCTTTTCATTTGCTCACTCACTCACCCACCTGCTCACTCGCTCACCTCACCGACCCACTCACTCACCCGGTCATCCACACGCTCGCTCGCTCACTCACTCACTCACTCACTCAAAACACTCTAACACACGCTCACCCACGTGCTCACTCACACGCTCACCCACATGCTGATGGTGGGGAAGTCCGCTATGTAGTCGATGATGTCGATGATGATGGTAATGTTGATGATGTCGGTGATGGTGACGTCGATGATGTTGGCGATGGTGATGTTGGTGATGTTGGTGATGTCCTGCAGGGCTGTTTAACGTGGGCAACCGGCTGCTCGTGACCCTTGACCTCTTGCTGCACATGCGCCAGCGCGTGCGTGACGGAGACAACCCCAGCGACACAGCCCGGGAGATCGTGCACGCCGCCGGTACAGCGCATCGCCGTGTGTCACCGTGCGTCTCCTCCGTGTGTCTCTGCGTGTCTCCTCCGTGTATCACCGTGTGTCTCCATGTCTCAGGTTCTCAGTGCCCCAGCGTCTCCGTGTCTCTGTGTCTCTGTGTCCCACTGTCTCTGTGTCTCAGTGTCTCAGTGTCTCCGTGTCTCCGTGTCTCAGCGTCTCAGTGTCTCCGTGTCTCAGCGTCTCCGTGTCTCCGTGTCTCCGTGTCTCTCTCCGTGTCTCCGTGTCTCAGTGTCTCCGTGTCTCTGTGTCTCCATGTCTCTCTCCGTGTCTCCGTGTCTCAGTGTCTCTGTGTCTCTGTGTCTCCGTGTCCCACTGTCTCAGTGTCTCAGCGTCTCCGTGTCTCTGTGTCTCTGTGTCCCACTGTCTCTGTGTCTCCATGTCTCTCTCCGTGTCTCCGTGTCTCAGTGTCTCAGCGTTTCCGTGTCTCAGTGTCTCAGCGTCTCCGTGTCTCAGTGTCTCCGTGTCTCAGTGTCTCAGCGTCTCAGTGTCTCCGTGTCTCTGTGTCTCCATGTCTCTCTCCGTGTCTCAGTGTCTCAGCGTCTCCGTGTTTCTGTATCTCAGTGTCTCCGTGTCCCACTGTCTCCCCGTCCCGACCTCTCCCCGTCCCGGCCTCTCCCTGCGCCCGGTGTCCTGGGTGTCCGCGCGTCTCCCCGCGTGCGCCCCCCTCCCCCGCCCCGCCCCCCCCCCCTCCTCGCCTCGTGCCCCCCCCCCTAGGCGGCGGGTCCGAGCGCCCCCCCCCCGTGGCGCTGTGCGAGCTGCTGGCCTGCGGCTACTGGGCCTTCGAGAGCCTCACAGCGCGCGACTACAACGACATGATCTGTGGCGTGTGCGGCGTCGCCCCGCGCCTCGAGCTGGCGCAGCGCGGGGCCCACGGCCTCCTGGACCTCGACAAGCTGGAGGTGGGGGCGGGGGGGGTGGGGGGGGTGGGGGGGCGGGGGGGTGGGGGGTGGGGGGGGGTGCTAGGGGGGGAGGGGACGGGGGGGACACCAGCGGCAGTAGGGGGAGCAGGAGGGAGGTGGTGGTATTGATGATGGCGGTGGTGGTGGTTACGGTGGTGGTGGTGGTTACGGTGGTGGTGGTTACGGTGGTGGTGGTGGTTACGGTGGTGGTGGTGGTGGTGTGAGTGGTGGTGGTGGTGGATGCGGTGGCACAGAAGGTGCTGGTGACATCATCACCGCCATCACCGCCACCGCCGTCGTCGCCACCTGCACTCCGCCCGGCACCCTCCCCCTCACCGCCGCGTGTGCGTCAGGTGGTGTGGCCCAGCGAGGAGGGGGAGCCGAGCGAGGTGGGCGGCGAGGAGGTGAGCGCCGACGACTTCTGGTTGCTCATGGAGACGGAGGCCCTGGAGGCCGCCGCCTTCCCCGGCGCCGTGGCCCCGCGGCTGGAGGCCGCGGCCGTCGCGCCGTTCATCCCTCCGCTCATGCGCGGGGCGCTCACCATCAACACGGAGAGGGACAAGGTGGAGCGGGGCCCCGCCAGCGGTGAGTCGCTCACCGCTCGCTCGCTCGCTCACCACTCGCTCACCACTCGCTCGCCGCTCGCTCACCACTCGCTCGCCACTTGCTCACTCGTTCGCCACTCGTGCACGGGGCACTCACCATCAACATGGAGAGGGTCAGGTTGGAGCGAGGCCCCGCCAGTGGTGAGTCGCTCACCACTCGCTCACCACTCGCTCACCACTCGCTCACCACTCATTCACCGCTCGCTCGCTCGCTGATACACTCACCGTCCACGTCCCTGTATTAACGTGGGGCTGGCTGGCTGTGTAGGCCTCAAACGAGTTACCCGGCGCAGTGTGCAGTAAACATCGCCACCGGGGAGACAAAGGCGGCCGGGCGTGGTGCCGGCCACCCGCCCCCTCGCGTGGCCTCGCCAGCCTCCGTAGGCGGCGCTGCCGCTCGCTAACGGCGCTTGCCCCGACGGTCCGTCGAGGCTACGTGGGGGACCTTTGTCTCGCGCGTGGGGGGCCAGGCCGTGCGTGGAGTCTTTGTCTCGTCGTGTGTGTGGGGGGGGGGGGGCGGCCAGGCTGTGCGGAGTCGCTGATGCGCCTGGTGCTGGCCGGGGAGCTGGACGTCGCCGCCCTCCACAGCAGCAGCCCCCGCGAGCAGCTGGAGGACGCCTGCCAGCGCTGCGGCCTGCCCTGCAGCGCCGCACTCTCGCGGGTAGCGCCACCGCCACCATCGCCACCAACACCATCACCACACAATTACCACCACCACACAATTACCACCACCACACAACCACCACCACCACCACACAACCACCACCACCACCGCCACCACCACACAACCACCGCCACCACACAACCACCAACACCATCACCACACAACCACCAACACCATCACTACACAACCACCACCACCGCCACCACACAACCACCGCCACCACCACCACACAACCACCACCACCATCACTACACAACCACCACCACCGCCACCACACAACCACCGCCACCACCACCACACAACCACCACCACCGCACTCCTACCACCCTACACCTCGTACATGTACCCGTGCGTGGCCCCGCAAGCCACCCCGCGTCACCCCGCGTGTCATCCCACGTCACCCCACGTCACCCCGCGTCACCCCGCGTCACCCCGTGTCACCCAGCGTCACCCCGCGTCACCCCGCGTCTCCCCGTGCGTGTCTCCCCGTGCGTGTCTCCCCGTGGGTGTCCCCCCGTGCGTGTCTCCCCGTGCGTGTCTCCCCGTGCGTGTCTCCCCGTGCGTGTCCCCCCGTGCGTGTCCCCCCGTGCGTGTCTCCCCGTGCGTGTCTCCCCGTGCGTGTCTCCCCGTGCGTGTCCCCCCGTGCGTGTCCCCCCGTGCGTGTCTCCCCGTGCGTGTCCCCCCGTGCGTGTCCCCCCGTGCGTGTCTCCCCGTGCGTGTCCCCCCGTGCGTGTCCCCCCGTGCGTGTCCCCCCGTGCGTGTGTCCCCGTGCGTGTCTCCCCGTGCGTGTCCCCCCGTGCGTGTCTCCCCGTGCGTGTCCCCCCGTGCGTGTCCCCCCGTGCGTGTCCCCCCGTGCGTGTCCCCCCATGCGTGTCTCCCCGTGCGTGTCTCCCCGTGCGTGTCTCCCCGTGGGTGTCCCCCCGTGCGTGTCTCCCCGTGCGTGTCTCCCCGTGCGTGTCTCCCCGTGCGTGTCCCCCCGTGCGTGTCCCCCCGTGCGTGTCCCCCCGTGCGTGTCCCCCCGTGCGTGTCCCCCCGTGCGTGTCTCCCCGTGCGTGTCTCCCCGTGCGTGTCTCCCCGTGCGTGTCCCCCCGTGCGTGTCCCCCCGTGCGTGTCTCCCCGTGCGTGTCCCCCCGTGCGTGTCCCCCCGTGCGTGTCTCCCCGTGCGTGTCCCCCCGTGCGTGTCCCCCCGTGCGTGTCCCCCCGTGCGTGTGTCCCCGTGCGTGTCTCCCCGTGCGTGTCCCCCCGTGCGTGTCTCCCCGTGCGTGTCCCCCCGTGCGTGTCCCCCCGTGCGTGTCCCCCCGTGCGTGTCCCCCCGTGCGTGTCTCCCCGTGCGTGTCTCCCCGTGCGTGTCCCCCCGTGCGTGTCTCCCCGTGCGTGTCTCCCCGTGCGTGTCCCCCCGTGCGTGTCCCCCCGTGCGTGTCCCCCCGTGCGTGTCCCCCCGTGCGTGTCCCCCCGTGCGTGTCTCCCCGTGCGTGTCCCCCCGTGCGTGTCCCCCCGTGCGTGTCCCCCCGTGCGTGTCCCCCCGTGCGTGTCCCCCCGTGCGTGTCCCCCCGTGCGTGTCTCCCCGTGCGTGTCCCCCCGTGCGTGTCCCCCCGTGCGTGTCTCCCCGTGCGTGTCTCCCCGTGCGTGTCTCCCCGTGCGTGTCCCCCCGTGCGTGTCTCCCCGTGCGTGTCCCCCCGTGCGTGTCTCCCCGTGCGTGTCTCCCCGTGCGTGTCTCCCCGTGCGTGTCTCCCCGTGCGTGTCTCCCCGTGCGTGTCCCCCCGTGCGTGTCCCCCCGTGCGTGTCCCCCCGTGCGTGTCTCCCCGTGCGTGTCCCCCCGTGCGTGTCCCCCCGTGCGTGTCTCCCCGTGCGTGTCCCCCCGTGCGTGTCTCCCCGTGCGTGTCCCCCCGTGCGTGTCCCCCCGTGCGTGTCTCCCCGTGCGTGTCCCCCCGTGCGTGTCCCCCCGTGAGTAGGAGGAGCTGTGCGTGTCGCTCGTGTGTCTCTACGCCTCGGTTCTGGACGGCGGTCGCCCTCCCGGCTCCGAGACGCTGGCGCGGCCGTCGCACACGGGCGGCAAGATCTACAAGATGTGTCCTCACCAGGTACACCGGCTGCAGCAGTACCTGCAGCAGCTGCAGCAGCTGCAGCAGGAGCAATGAGACCCACAGACTCGGTCTGACTGGAACTCCTCAGGCGGCTGTCGTCCCGACCTGAGTGAAATCCTTAGCCAGCTTCACTTTCCGTTTTCCACTGGCACATCCGAGCCAAGCCAGGGCCAGCACGGTACAGGTGTTTTTTTTCCCACTGGCACATCCGAGCTAAGCCAGGGCCAGCATGGTACAGGTGATTTTTTTTCTACTGGCACATCCGAGCCAAGCCAGGGCCAGCACGGTACAGATGTTTTTTCTTTTTTCCACTGGCACATCCGAGCCAAGCCAGGGCCAGCACGTTACAGGTGATTTTTTTCCCACTGGCACATCCGAGCCAAGCCAGGGCCAGCACGGTACAGGTGTTTTTTTTTCTACTGGCACATCCGAGCCAAGCCAGGTCTAGCACGTTACAAGTGTTTTTTTCCACCAGCACATCTCTGAGCCGAGCCAACGCCGGGACCAACACATGGCACGGGTGTTTTATTAATTTTTGTTTGCACGGCCTCACAAGAAGACCCCGAGACGGCTCGGTTAAGACCCCTGGCTCCGGCGTGTAAAATTTGAAAATAGCGAAAAGACTCCATCAGAACGTTCCGTCTCCCGTGCGCGCCCACCCCAGGTGATCAGCGCATCCAAGTACCTGCTGCGTGCGGAGCGAGCCCGCGACCACGTGGACCTGCTCGTGTCGTGCCTGCACTGGCCGCCCGTCTACGTGAGCGACCTGGCGCGCGACGTCGCTCTCAACGTCGAGGCGCGCTACCCGGCCCTGGCCGCCCAGCTCTGGGGGCTCACGCAGGGCTGCTTCAGCGACCCCTTCGCTCCCCCGCAGGTTGGTAGGTGGAGAGGTGTTGACTACCTCGCCTGGTCTGCAGGAGGTCGTGGGTTCGATCCCGACCCTGATGCCTGATGTATGTTTGGTGTTTGCGTGTCTCTCTCTCCCCATGGTGAGATGTTGACTACCTCGCCTGGTCTACAGGAGGTCGTGGGTTCGATCCCGACCCTGACGACGCCTGCTGTATACCTGGAGTTTGCGTGTCTCTCTCTCTGTGGTGAGATGTTGACTACCTCGCCTGGTTTACAGGAGGTCGTGGGTTCGATCCCGACCCTGATGCCTGATGTATGTTTGGTGTTTGCGTGTCTCTCTCTCTCCGTGGAGAGATGTTGACTACCTCGCCTGGTCTACAGGAGGTCGTGGGTTCGATCCCGACCCTGACGCCTGCTGTATATTTGGAGTTTTCGTGTCTCTCTCTTCGTGGTGAGATGTTGACTACCTCGCCTGGTCTACAGGAGGTCGTGGGTTCCATCCAGACCCTGACGATACCTGCTGCTGTATATTTGGAGTTTGCGTGTCTCTCTCCGTGGTGAGATGTTAACTACCTCGCCTGATCTACAGGAGGTCGTGGGTTCGATCCCGACCCTGACGCCTGCTGCTGTATATTTGGAGTTTGCGTGTCTCTCTCTCTCCGTGGTGAGATGTTGACTACCTCGCCTGGTCTACAGGAGGTCGTGGGTTCGATCCCGACCCTGACGCCTGCTGCTGTATATTTGGAGTTTGCGTGTCTCTCTCTCTCCCCGTGGTCGTGTGGATTTTTGCCTCCACATTTCAAATCAACGTCTTGCATTTAGAGTATTTGGCTGGTGCTATACATTTCCACGTGATGATGACGTTGATAAGCCACTTCGTTGACGATCATTTGGAATAGCCAGGGTCGCTTCTAAACAAAAAGCTAAGTAGCTCAGCGAGGCCTTGACGGGTAAAATAAAAAGTTGAGTTTTCGATGAAAAAAAATGTTCAGGTGATGTTCGTGCAGCAAGTGACGTTGGTGATGGAGATGTCCGTGAAGGTGGTGGTTGTTTCATCTTCTTGGTTCTTTCGGTAAAGTCACGTAGAAGGGAAATAATGAAATAATAAAAATAAAACATAATAAAATACAATTCTCACGACGTTTCGGCCACAACGCAAGCAGCCGTCCTCAGGTGAAGAACAGGTCTGTCGGAAAGACAGCGTCCGAATGAACACCACCAAGCTTGGCAGCGTATATTTAAGCTGGGTTAGAGGAGGAAGGGCGCCTTGACAAAGGAATTTGCATATCAACAGATGAATTTAGCATATTTATGGAAAATACATTTTCTTCACCTGAGGACGGCTGCTTGCGTTGTGGCCGAAACGTCATGAGAACTGTATTTTATAATGTTTTATTTTTATTATTTCATTATTTCCCTTCTACGTGACTTTACCGAAAGAACCAAGAAGATGAATCCCTGAAGTCACGAAAGAAGCTTTAAATCGAAATGGTGGTTGTTTGTTGTCTCAGACGATCGTCGTCATCATCACGACGTTGGCTACGCCCCCGCTGCTACGCACGCAGTACCGTCATCGTCACGACCATCATCACCATCATCACCATCGTTCCCATCACTACCATCACTACCACCACTACCTAACCGGTGGCCCCAATCGCCTCCCTTCCAGCAAGGGGGCCCCAGTCCCTCCCGCCAGCGGGCGGCACGAGCCGGCACTTGCCGGGGCTGCGCCTTCACCGCTCGACCCTCTCTGTGCCCGCGTGTGTCCGCGTGTGTGTGTCCGCGTGTGTGTGTCCGCGTGTGTGTGTCCGCGTGTGTGTGTGTCCGCATGTGTGTGTCCGCATGTGTGTGTCCGCGTGTGCCCGCGTGTGCCCACGTGTGTCTGTGTGTGCCGCCCCCAGCTGGTCTCGTGCCCCGAGCTCCAGGAGCAGTGCTTCGCCGAAGATGACCCCTCGCCAGAGGGCAGCCTGGTGCATCCGGTCACCCGCTCCACTCGCCGCTGGGTGGCGCAGGCCCCTCTGCCCACCGCAACAACAACAACCGCCGGCGACGACCCCGGGGACGCCGACGCCGGCGACGCCGACGCCGGCACCGGCGGCGGGCAGCAGCCGCACCGCTCGCTGTCGGCGTGCCGGGAGCTGGAGCCGTACGCCATGGCGCTGGGCGGCCCGGACGTGTCCCCCGCCGCCCGTCGCCGCTGCCGGGCGGCGCGCTTCTCGTCGGCGGCGCACTACTTCCTCTTCGGCCGCCTCTGCGACTTCCTGACGAGCCGCGAGGTGGTGGCCCACCAGATCGGCGCGCTGCTCGCCGCCTGCCGGCCGGGACAGGTGCTCATCCGGGACTCGCTCTACCGCCTCGGCGTGGCTCAGCTGGAGGGGGACGTCGATGAAGGGGCGGAGGAGGCGGAGGAGGCGGAGGCGGACGTCACGGGAGGAGACGGAGCGGCCGGAGACGATCCGGAGGGAGCGGGCGCGAGGGACCAGGGCGGCGGCGACGACGACGACGACGACGGGGCCACGGACGCGGCCACGGACGGGCACGGGGAGGCAGCGGCGGCGCCGGAGGGCACCGTCGGGGAAGCCGCCGCCGTCACGGGAGGGGACGGCACCGGCGGCGGCGACGGCGATGGTGGTGGGGGGGGGGGGGGGCGGGGTGAGAGTGGAGTCGGTGGACGCCGGGAGGACTGAGCACGGGGAGGGACGTGAGCGGAGGGGTGCCGAGCGAGGGCACATAGGGGGGCGCGGGACACGTGGCGTGGGACACGTCCAGTGGGACACGTGGCGCGGGACACTGGACATGTGACAAGGGACATGGCTGACGCACGCATCGGCAGCAAATCGTCCGGAATCACCGCCGGGGGGTGGGGGAGCCGACCGTAGTCCGTGCCGCCGAGAGCCGACGGCTGCCACGCGTGCACCGTGGCCGCCGTGTGCGAGTGTGAGTGTGTGTGTGAGTGTGTGTGTGAGTGTGTGTGTGAGTGTGTGTGTGTGAGTGTGTGTGTGAGTGTGTGTGTGAGTGTGAGTGTGTGTGTGAGTGTGTGTGTGAGTGTGTGAGTGTGTGTGTGAGTGTGTGTGTGAGTGTGTGTGTGTGAGTGTGTGTGTTTGAGTGTGTGTGTGTGAGTGTGTGTGTGAGTGTGTGTGTGTGAGTGTGTGTGTGAGTGTGTGAGTGTGTGTGTGTGTGAGTGTGTGTGTGTGAGTGTGTGTGTGTGAGTGTGTGTGTGAGTGAGTGTGTGTGTGTGAGTGTGTGTGTGTGTGAGTGTGTGTGTGAGTGTGTGTGTGTGTGAGTGTGTGTGTGTGTGAGTGTGTGTGTGAGTGTGTGTGTGAGTGTGTGTGTGAGTGTGTGTGTGAGTGTGTGTCTGGAGCGGGAGTAGTCAGCCAATAAATGGCAGGGTGGCCCCCCCCGTGCTCCAGCCGCATCTCGTTTGGTTCCTACCCCCCCCCAATCCAACCCCCCCCCCCCCCCCGTCGCGCCCCTCTGGTCCCCCGCTCACCTATCTCCGCCGTGCCCCCAACTTTCGTTCGTTCCTATCGGTCGCCTCACCCCCCCTTACCCCCTCCGCCCCCTAACCCCCGCCCCCCTACCCCCCCCTCGCCCCCTCCTCATTTCTCCGAGGCTCTTGGTGGGGGTGCAGCGGCGCTGCCTTGCGTCGCTAGCGCCCTCGGGGTCCACGACCAGCGGGAGCACGCGGCACCACCGGGCCCGACACATGGAGACAGCCTAACCAGCCTAGCCAGCCGGCCACTCACCCACTCACCCAGCCACCCACTCACCCACCCAGCCACCCACCCAGCCACCCACTCACCCACTCACTCACCCACTCACCCAGCCACCCACTCACCCACTCACTCATCCAGCCACCCAATCACCCACTTCTCACCTAGCCACTCACCAACCCACCTACCCACTCACCCAGCCAGCCACCCACCCACTCGCCACGGGTAATGGCACGTGTTTTTATTCGTGAAAAACGCAAAGTGGATTACACGTGCGTGTGTGCGTGCCAGTGGTGGGGAGCGGTTAGCGCTGCGCTGCCAACCCGTCGACCCGAGTTCGAT
>NC_136334.1:7343753-7378970 GCF_964198595.1 Lampetra fluviatilis | reverse complement strand
GGGGGGGGGCGAGGTGGGGGGGGGGGGCGAGGTGGGGGGGGGGGGCGAGGTGGGGGGGGGGGCGAGGTGGGGGGGGGGGACGAGGTGGGGGGGGGGGCGAGGTGGGGGGGGGGCGAGGTGGGGGGGGGGGCGAGGTGGGGGGGGGGGAGCAGGGGAGTAACGCTGCCGCACGCGTGCACTGGGACGAAAACATCTTAACGAGTCGAGGACGGCAGAGCTCGGGCAATGGTTGGTAACGCCGCCCGCTCATCGCCGCGTGGCGGCTGCGGCTGCTGCCTCCCCTCTGAGTCGTCCACTCCGAGTCGTCCTCTCTGAGTCGTCCTCTCTGAGTCCATTCTCTGAGTCGTCCACACTCTCGGAGTCGTCCCCTCTGAGTCGTCCCCTGTCTCTGAGTCGTCCGCTCTGTCCCAGCTCAACAAGTCCTCCTGCATGAGCACATCGCAGTGGTACAGCCGATAGCAGACAGCCCGGTGGACTGACCACATCAGACACCCGTGACGTCCACCTATGACCCCCACGTGCCCCCCCCCCCCAGTCTCCCCCAGCCCCTACCAGCCCCTCCCCCCAGCACCCCCCCGGCCTCCCCCCAGCACCCCCCCGGCCTCCCCCAACCCTCTTCCAGCCCCTCCCCCCAGCCTCCCCCAGCCCCTCTCCCCAGCCCCCACCAGCCCCTCCCCCCAGCCTCCCTCCAGCCCCTCCCCCCGGCCTCCCCCAGCCCCTCCCCCCAGCCTACTCCAGCCCCTCCCCCCGGCCTCCCCCAGCCCCTCCCCCCAGCCTACTCCAGCCCCTCCCCCCAGCCTCCCACAGCCCCCCCCAGCCTCCCTCCAGCCCCTCCCCCCCGTCCCCCCCCGCCCCCCACCGTCTTGTTGACGAGCTGGTGGCTGGAGTTGACGCAGCGCTGCAGCTCGGAGGGGCAGCAGCCCTCGCCGCAGCGGTGCAGCGCCACGCAGGGAGGCTTCAGCAGCGCGCCGTGGGGGGACCCGCCCCCCCCCCCGCCACCCCGCCCCCCCGGGGGGGGCCTCGCGCGCCACCGCCACGCACGCCTCGCGGGGGGCACAGCGCGTGCGCTCCCACTCGTGCTCCAGCGCTGCGGGGCGAGATGGGGGGGGGGTGAGGGGGGGGTGTGTGTAGGTGGGAGGTGGGAGGGGGGGGCGGTAGGTGGGAGGTGGGAGGGGGGGGTGTAGGTGGGAGGTGGGAGGGGGGGGTGTAGGTGGGAGGTGGGAGGGGGGGGGGTGTAGGTGTAGGGGGGGGGTGTAGGTGGGAGGTGGGAGGGGGGGGTGTAGGTGGGAGGTGGGAGGGGGGGGGGTGTAGGTGGGAGGTGGGAGGGGGGGGGGTGTAGGTGTAGGGGGGGGGGGTAGGTGGGGGGTGTAGGTGGGAGGTGGGAGGTGGGAGGGGGGGGGTGTAGATGGGAGGGTGGGTGTGTGTGTAGGTGGGAGGGGGGGGGTGTGTGTAGGTGGGAGGGGGGGGGGGTGTGTGTAGGTGGGAGGGGGGGGGTGTGTGTAGGTGGGAGGGGGGGGGTGTGTGTAGGTGGGAGGGGGGGGGTGTGTGTAGGTGGGAGGGGGGGGGTGTGTGTAGGTGGGAGGGGGGGGGTGTGTGTAGGTGGGAGGGGGGGGGTGTGTGTAGGTGGGAGGGGGGGGGTGTGTGTAGGTGGGAGGGGGGGGGTGTGTGTAGGTGGGAGGGGGGGGGTGTGTGTAGGTGGGAGGGGGGGGGTGTGTGTAGGTGGGAGGGGGGGGGTGTGTGTAGGTGGGAGGGGGGGGGTGTGTAGGTGGGAGGGGGGGGGTGTGTGTAGGTGGGAGGGGGGGGGTGTGTAGGTGGGAGGGGGGGGGTGTGTAGGTGGGAGGGGGGGGGTGTGTGTAGGTGGGAGGGGGGGGGGTGTGTGTAGGTGGGAGGGGGGGGGTGTGTGTAGGTGGGAGGGGGGGGGTGTGTAGGTGGGAGGGGGGGGGTGTGTAGGTGGGAGGGGGGGGGTGTGTAGGTGGGAGGGGGGGGGTGTGTGTAGGTGGGAGGGGGGGGGTGTGTGTAGGTGGGAGGGGGGGGGTGTGTGTAGGTGGGAGGGGGGGGTGTGTGTAGGTGGGAGGGGGGGGGTGTGTGTAGGTGGGAGGGGGGGGTGTGTGTAGGTGGGAGGGGGGGGGTGTGTGTAGGTGGGAGGGGGGGGGGTGTGTGTAGGTGGGAGGGGGGGGGTGTGTGTAGGTGGGAGGGGGGGGGTGTGTGTAGGTGGGAGGGGGGGGGTGTGTGTAGGTGGGAGGGGGGGGGTGTGTGTAGGTGGGAGGGGGGGGGGTGTGTGTAGGTGGGAGGGGGGGGGGTGTGTAGGTGGGAGGGGGGGGGGTGTGTGTAGGTGGGAGGGGGGGGGTGTGTGTAGGTGGGAGGGGGGGGGGTGTGTGTAGGTGGGAGGGGGGGGGTGTGTGTAGGTGGGAGGGGGGGGGTGTAGGTGGGAGGTGGGAGGTGGGAGGGGTGTGTGTAGGTGGGAGGTGGGAGGGGGGGTGTGTGTAGGTGGGAGGGGGGGGTGTGTAGGTGGGAGGGGGGGGGTGTAGGTGGAGGGGGGGTGTAGGTGGGAGGGGGGGTCTAGGTGGGAGGGGGGGTGTGTAGGGGGCAGGGGGGGGGGGTGTAGGGGGGAGGGGTGTAGGGGGGAGCGCGACGAACCCTCGTGAAGGACGCTGCTACTGGGCAGTGCCAGGCTAGGTGCACCTTGAGGAGGCTGCTGGACAGTGCCAGGCTAGGTGCACAGGTGGTGCATCGGCCACTCATGCCAAGCCATGGGTCTGTCCCAGTGGCCTCATGCGAGCCATCCACACTTCACGTGGCCTCAAGGTGCACCTAGCCTGGCACAAGCGCCGTGGTGACGTGAACGGCGGCTGTTGTGAGAGGAGGTGATAGAGAGTGTGGTGAGTGTGTGGTGAGAGAGGTGATAGAGAGTGTGGTGAGTGTGTGGTGAGAGAGGTGATAGAGAATGTGGTGAGTGTGTGGTGAGTGTGTGGTGAGGTGAGTGTGTGATGAGGTGAGTGTGTGGTGAGGGTGAGTGTGAGGTGAGTGTGGTGAGTGAGTGGTGATAGAGAGTGTGGTGAGTGTGTGGTGAGTGAGTGGTGAGTGTGTGGTGAGTGTGTGGTGAGGTGAGTGAGTGGTGAGAGAGGTGATAGAGAGTGTGGTGAGTGTGGTGAGAGTGTTGTGAGTGTGTGGTGAGTGTGAGGTGAGTGTGAGGTGAGAGTGAGGTGAGAGGAGGTGTGTGATGAGGTGTGTGGTGAGGTGGGTGGTGAGGTGTGTGGTGAGGTGTGTGGTGAGGTGGGTGGTGAGGTGTGGTGAGTGTGGTGAGTGTGTGGTGAGAGAGGTGATAGAGAGTGTGGTGAGTGTGTGGTGAGGTGTGTGGTGAGGTGTGTGGTGAGAGAGGTGATAGAGAGTGTGGCAGAGGTCGCAACCGGGTACCCGATACCCGTACCCTACCCGATACCCGGCAACCCGTACCCGGCCGGGTACGGGTACCCGTTTGCGACCCTGGTGCGGCCGGGTACGGGTAAGGAATCAAAACCCATTTGCGACCTCTGGAGTGTGGTGATTGTGGTGAGTGAGTGTGGTGAGTGTGGTGAGTGTGAGGTGAGTGGGGGCAGGCAGGGATGGAGGGGAGGGGTACTGCCCCCACCTTCCCAGTCAATGTTGAGGAGCGCGGGGTGGGGCAGGGGGCCGTCTCCCCCCTCCCCTCGCCCCTCCCCTCCCCCCCCTCGCCCCTCCCCTCCCCCGCTGCCCTCCGCCCCCTCCCTCCGGTCTCGCGCCGCCCGCCACCTCCCGCCCCTCCCCCACGCGGGGGGGCGTAGCGCGCGGATGACGTCACCGACGGTGGAGGCGGCGAGGAATCGAAGCTCCGCCTCCATAGCCCCGCCCCGCCAATCCTAGGGGGAGGGGGGGGATAGGGGTGGGGGGTGAGAGGGAGGGTGGGGGGGTGAGAGGGAGGGTGGGGGGGGTGAGAGGGAGGGTGGGGGGGGTGAGAGGGAGGGTGGGGGGGGTGAGAGGGAGGGTGGGGGGGGTGAGAGGGAGGGTGGGGGGGGGGTGAGAGGGAGGGTGGGGGGGGGGTGAGAGGGAGGGTGGGGGGGGGTGAGAGGGAGGGTGGGGGGGGGGTGAGAGGGAGGGTGGGGGGTGAGAGGGAGGGTGGGGGGTGAGAGGGAGGGTGGGGGTGAGAGGGAGGGTGGGGGTGAGAGGGAGGGTGGGGGGTGAGAGGGAGGGTGGGGGGTGAGAGGGAGGGTGGGGGGTGAGAGGGAGGGTGGGGGGTGAGAGGGAGGGTGGGGGGTGAGAGGGAGGGTGGGGGGTGAGAGGGAGGGGGGGGTGAGAGGGAGGGTGGGGGGTGAGAGGGAGGGAGGGTGGGGGGGGGGGTGAGAGGGAGGGTGGGGGGTGAGAGGGAGGGTGGGGGGGTGAGAGGGAGGGTGGGGGGGTGAGAGGGAGGGTGGGGGGGTGAGAGGGAGGGTGGGGGGGTGAGAGGGAGGGTGGGGGGGTGAGAGGGAGGGTGGGGGTTGAGAGGGAGGGTGGGGGGGTGAGAGGGAGGGTGGGGGGGTGAGAGGGAGGGTGGGGGGGGTGAGAGGGAGGGTGGGGGGGGTGAGAGGGAGGGTGGGGGGGGTGAGAGGGAGGGTGGGGGGGGTGAGAGGGAGGGTGGGGGGGGTGAGAGGGAGGGTGGGGGGGGTGAGAGGGAGGGTGGGGGGGGTGAGAGGGAGGGTGGGGGGGGTGAGAGGGAGGGTGGGGGGGGTGAGAGGGAGGGTGGGGGGGGTGAGAGGGAGGGTGGGGGGGGTGAGAGGGAGGGTGGGGGGGGTGAGAGGGAGGGTGGGGGGGGTGAGAGGGAGGGTGGGGGGGGTGAGAGGGAGGGTGGGGGGGGTGAGAGGGAGGGTGGGGGGTGAGAGGGAGGGTGGGGGGGGTGAGAGGGAGGGTGGGGGGTGAGAGGGAGGGTGGGGGGTGAGAGGGAGGGTGGGGGGTGAGAGGGAGGGTGGGGGTGAGAGGGAGGGTGGGGGGTGAGAGGGAGGGTGGGGGGTGAGAGGGAGGGTGGGGGGGGTGAGAGGGAGGGTGGGGGGGGTGAGAGGGAGGGTGGGGGGTGAGAGGGAGGGTGGGGGTGAGAGGGAGGGTTGGGGGTGAGAGGGAGGGTGGGGGGGGTGAGAGGGAGGGTGGGGGGTGAGAGGGAGGGTGGGGGGTGAGAGGGAGGGTGGGGGGTGAGAGGGAGGGTGGGGGGTGAGAGGGAGGGTGGGGGTGAGAGGGAGGGTGGGGGGTGAGAGGGAGGGTGGGGGGTGAGAGGGAGGGTGGGGGGTGAGAGGGAGGGTGGGGGGTGAGAGGGAGGGTGGGGGGGTGAGAGGGAGGGTGGGGGGGTGAGAGGGAGGGTGGGGGGTGAGAGGGAGGGTGGGGGGGTGAGAGGGAGGGTGGGGGGTGAGAGGGAGGGTGGGGGGTGAGAGGGAGGGTGGGGGGTGAGAGGGAGGGTGGGGGGTGAGAGGGAGGGTGGGGGGGTGAGAGGGAGGGTGGGGGGGTGAGAGGGAGGGTGGGGGGTGAGAGGGAGGGTGGGGGGGTGAGAGGGAGGGTGGGGGGGGTGAGAGGGAGGGTGGGGGGGTGAGAGGGAGGGTGGGGGGTGAGAGGGAGGGTGGGGGGTGAGAGGGAGGGTGGGGGGTGAGAGGGAGGGTGGGGGGGTGAGAGGGAGGGTGGGGGGTGAGAGGGAGGGTGACGGGATCGAACCCACGACCTCCTGTAGACCAGGCGAGGTAGTCAACATCCTACTGCCGTGGTGCCGAGAGTAGACCGCCTTGTAAAGCGATAAGGGATCATCACCCCAGTGAGAAAGTCTTCTCGCGTGCAAGGACGTTTGCGACTCGGGCAGCAAGTGGAAACACCTCCTCCTCCTCCTGCGTTAAACGTGTCTCGTGCTATGATTCGGATATCAGATTTATGCCGGAGAGGCTTCCCGCACATCGTGTGTGAGACCAAACGAATGTGATTCAAGCAGGGTGAAAACACCTCGTAGCGAGCGGTATTATTCACAACCGAGGTTTTTGGAGTTAAATCGCGTAAGTACAACTGTTGTGTCGTAGTGTAGTGTATAGTAGTGTAGTGTATAGTAGTGTAGTGTATAGTAGTGTATAGTGTATAGTAGTGTAGTGTATAGTAGTGTATAGTGTATAGTAGTGTATAGTGTATAGTAGTGTAGTGTATAGTAGTGTATAGTAGTGTAAAGTGTAGTGTATAGTAGTGTAGTGTATAGTAGTGTAAAGTGTAGTGTATAGTAGTGTAGTGTATAGTAGTGTAAAGTGTAGTGTATAGTAGTGTAGTGTATACTATACACTACACTACTATACACTGTATAGTAGTGTAAAGTGTAGCGTATAGTCGCGTAGTGTATAGTAGTGTATAGTGTAGTGTATAGTAGTGTAAAGTGTATTGTATAGTGTAGTGTATCGTAGTGTAGTGTACAGTGTGGTGTAGTATACTACTTTGGAGTTTGCGTGTCTCTCTCTCCGGGGTGAGATGTGAACTACCTCGCCTGGTCCACAGGAGGTCGTGGGTTCAATCCCTGCTGTATATTTGGAGTTTGCGTGCCTCTCTCTCTCTCCCCGTGGTCGCGTGGATTTTTCTCAACATCACCACGCGTCTAGAGTGATTTGCCTGCTGCTATGAATTCACACGACGACGACGAGGATGCTGATGATGATGCTGATGCTGCTGCTGATGATGATGCTGCTGCTGATGATGCTGCTGCTGATGATGCTGCTGCTGATGATGCTGCTGCTGATGATGCTGCTGCTGATGATGCTGCTGCTGATGATTGATGATGCTGCTGATGATGATGATGATGCTGATGATCCACTTCGTTGGCGCGATCATTTGCGATAGCAAAGCCAACTTCTCAACAACAAGAGGGCTGGCGTAGCAGCACTTTACGCTTTACATGTGAACACAAACATTACAAAGTGGTCGATTTCAATTGGACGGAAGTTCCCCCACGACGCACGGCCCGAACCTACTTGCTGTACCGCACTCAAGTCGCCGTCCCCGGACGCGTCCCCGTCGCCCTCGACGTCCTGCCACTCCGGGAGATCGCGGCAGGCGGCGACTCCGACGACAGCCGCGAGCACGAGAACCGGGAAGAACATGGGGCACGTGGGGGGAGGGGGGGGTGACGGTGATCGTAGCTGATGATGATTGTGGCTGATGATGATTGGAGCTGATGATGATTGGAGCTGATTGTTGTAACTGATGATTATAACTGATGCTGATTTTAACTGATAACGTCGCTTATAACTGATGATTATAACTGATGACGAGTCTAACTGATGATGATTATAACTGATGATGATTATAAAACTTATGACGATGATTGTAATTGATTGCTATGACTTACGATGATTTTAACCGATTAGTAAAACCGATCATTAAAACCGATGACGATGCTTAATCCTGATTATGTGGAGTATGATTATTATTCTGCTGCTGCTGCTGATGATGATTTCTGCTGATGCTGCTACTGCTGATGATGATTCTGCTGATGATGATGCTGATGATTCTGCTGCTGTTGATGATGGTGATTCTGCTGCTGATTATGATGATGATTCTGCTGCTGCTGATGATTCTGCTGATGATTCTTTCTGCTGATGATGATGATGCTGATGATGATTCTGCTGCTGATGATGATGCTGCTGCTGATGATTCTGCTGCTGATGATGATGCTGATGATTCTGCTGCTGATGATGGTGATGATGGTGATTCTGCTGCTGCTGATGATGATTCTGCTGCTGATGATGGTGATTCTGCTGCTGCTGATGATGATATCACAGACAAGCTGCCGTGTGATGCCTCTCTGCTTTAATACCCCCTGGGGAATGGAGGGGTAGGGGCTGAGGGCGGGTTGACGGAGTTGGGGGGGGGGTTATGGAGGTGTGTGTGTGTCTGTGTGTGTCTGTGTGTGTGTCTGTGTGGTGCATCAGCCAGTCATTTCAGTCATCTCAGTCAGTCGACCCCGTGGCACCTGCTGGGTCTGCCCCGTGACCTCCTGCCAGCGGGTGCCGTGCGACACTTCACGTGGCCTCAAGGTGCACGTGGCCTGGCACAGGGCGTCGTGGTGACGTCACCGCCACTTAGTGGCGAATGGCGGTTGTTGTTGTTGTGTCTGTGTATGTGTCTGTGTGTGTGTCTGTGTCTGCATACGATTCATCCTGGGGTTAACCAGGCTGGATTGTGTGAGGAGCTCACAAATCCTTGAAAGATTTGGACAAAGTCCCATCGGTGAGCTCCTCCGGCAGGCAAGGCTGCGTTGGCTGGGTCATGTAGCCCGCATGTCAAGCCACCGCATGCCTAAACAGCTTTTGTTCGGCCGGATCGAGGGGGCTAAACGGGCGTAGCACGGGCTAGAGAAGAGATGGAGTGATGTGGTATAGGAGGACGTGGAGCTGAGTGGACTTGCCGATGACTGGTACCAGCGGTGTCAAGATCGGCCTCTGTGGAGGAGGCTCGTGAAGGACGCTGCTGGGCAGTTGGAGGCAGTCGCCCTCCAACAACAACAACAGAGGGCGGAGGAGCGACGCTCACAACAACGAGCGGAGCGCCGGGTGGCTAAAGCACAGCAAGTTGGCACAGTAGGGGGCACAGGTGGTGCATCAACCAGTCATCTCAGTCAGTCGACCCGTGGCACCTGGGTCTGCCCCGTGACCTCCTGCCAGCGGGCGGTTAGACACTTCACGTGGCCTCAAGGTGCACATGGCCTGGCACAAGCGTCGTGGTGACGTCACCGCCACTTAGTGGCGAATGGTGGTTGTTGTTGTGTGTGTCTGTGTGTGTGTGTACGTGGGGAGCGGTGGTGCAGCGGTTAGTGCTACGCTGCGCTACGAATCTGGCGACCCGAGTTCGATTCCCGCTCACGGCACAACACCGCCGGTGACGATTATCTGAACCGGTCCTGGGCCTCCCCTAGGTCGACTCAGCCTCAAATGAGTACCTGGTGCGCCACTGGGGAGACAAAGGCGGCCGGGCGTGGTCCTGACCACCCACTCCCTCGTGTGCTGTTTCAGCCTTTATGGGTGCTGCTTGCTAACAGCACTTTTGCCCGTACAGTTCGCGAAAGGCTACCAGGGGGAGCTTTGTCTTTGTGATAGCGAGGTGGTGAGTGTGGTGGTGAGTGTGGTGGTGAATGTGGTGGCGAGTGTGGCGGTGAGTGTGGCGGTGAGGGTGGTGAGTTTGGTGGTGAGTGTGGTGAGTGTAGTGGTGAGGGTGGTGAGTGTGGTGGTGAGTGTGGTGGTGAGTGTAGTGGTGAGTGTGGTAAGTGTGGTGGTGAGTGTAGTGGTGAGTGTAGTGAGTGTAGTGGTGAGTGTGGTGGCGAGTGTGGTGAGTGTGGTGGTGAGTGTGATGGCGAGTGTAGTGAGTGTGGTGGTGAGTGTAGTGGCGAGTGTGGTAGTGAGTGTGATGGTGAGTGTGGTGAATGTGGCGGTGAGTGTGGTGTGACATCAATGGCCTTGCCAATAATGACCCATTGACCTCAACCTAATTATTAAAACGCTAAAAATGCTCATTACATTCAATCAAAACAAAGCCTCCTTCGCTCGATGTAAATTAAAATCCTCCGCAACTTCCACCCTAATTACAAACCAAGAATCTCTCCCTCGCGCAGACATCATCCTGCGTGTTTTGGGACGGGGTCAGGATGGGGGGTCAAGAGAGATGGAACATCGCTTAGAACCCGGCCTCCATTGCCGAGATTCTCACCGACATCACTTGCCCCATCGCTCTGTTAAAGGCTATACGGGAGGTCTTTGTCTTTGTCTGGTTTGCCGTGCCGGCCTTCATAGCTGACGGCACTTGCCCCAACAGGATGTACAGGCTACCCGGGGGATCTTTGTCTTTGTCTGGTTTGCCGTGCCGGCCTTCATAGCTGACGGCACTTGCCCCAACAGGATGTACAGGCTACCCGGGGGATCTTTGTCTATGCCTGGTTTGCCGTGCCGGCCTTCATAGCTGACGGCACTTGCCCCAGAAGAATGTGCAGGCTACCTGGGGGGACCTTTGTCTTTGCCTGGTTTGCTGTGCCGGCCTTCATAGCTGACGGCACTTGCCCCAGAAGGATGTGCAGGCTACCCGGGGGATCTTTGTCTATGCCTGGTTTGCCGTGCCGGCCTTCATAGCTGACGGCACTTGCCCCAGAAGGATGTGCTGGCTACCCGGGGGATCTTTGTCTTTGCGTGTCTCTGCGCGTGGCATTTATCTCTGCCGCGTGGAGTGACGTCACTGCTAATCTCGCCACCCCCATGGCCACCAACACCAACCCGAGCCACAACATCAACCACAACATCAACCACAACATCAACCACAACATCAACCACAACATCAACCATAGCCACAACATCAACCACAACACCAACCACAACATCAACCACAACATCAACCATAGCCACAATATCAACCACAACATCAACCACAACATCAACCACAACATCAACCACAACATCAACCACACCACCAACCACAACATCAACCACAACATCAACCATAGCCACAACATCAACCACAACACCAACCACAACATCAACCACAACATCAACCATAGCCACAACATCAACCACAACATCAACCACAACATCAACCACAACATCAACCACAACATCAACCACAACCACAACATCAACCACAACACCAACCACAACATCAACCACAACCACAACATCAACCACAACATCAACCACAACATCAACCACAACATCAACCACAACCACAACATCAACCACAACACCAACATCAACCACAACATCAACCACAACATCAACCACAACCACAACATCAACCACAACACCAACATCAACCACAACATCAACCACAACACCAACCACAACATCAACCACAGCCACAACATCAACCACAACACCAACCACAACATCAACCACAACATCAACAACAACATCAACCACAACATCAACCACAACATCAACCACAACCACAACACCAACCACAACACCAACCACAACATCAACCACAACATCAACAACAACATCAACCACAACATCAACCACAACATCAACCACAACCACAACACCAACCACAACACCAACCACAACATCAACCACAACATCAACCACAACATCAACCACAACCACAACACCAACCACAACATCAACCACAACATCAACCACAACATCAACCACAACACCAACCACAACATCAACCACAACATCAACCACAACATCAACCACAGCCACAACATCAACCACAACATCAACCACAACATCAACCACAACATCAACCACAGCCACAACATCAACCACAACACCAACCACAACATCAACCACAACATCAACCACAACACCAACCAGAACATCAACCACAACACCAACCACAACATCAACCACAACACCAACCAGAACATCAACCACAACATCAACCACAACATCAACCACAACACCAACCAGAACATCAACCACAACACCAACCACAACATCAACCACAACATCAACCACAACACCAACCACAACATCAACCACAACACCAACCACAACACCAACCACAACATCAACCACAACACCAACCAGAACATCAACCACAACATCAACCACAACCACAACATCAACCACAACATCAACCAGAACATCAACCACAACATCAACCACAACCACGGCCAGGGCCACGAACAGCAACCACAGCCACAACATCAACAACAGCCACAACATCAACCACAGCTACAAACCACAGCCCCAACCACACCACCTACACCTATCACTACCACTACCACCACCCCTATCACTACCCCTACCACTATCACTACCCATATCACTACCACTATCACTACCACTACACATATCACTATCACTACCCCTACCACTATCACTACCCCTACCACTACCACTACACCTATCACTATCACTACCACTACACCTATCACTACCCCTACCACTACCCCTACCACTACACCTACCACTACACCTACCCCCTATCACTATCACTACCCCTACCACTACCCCTACCACTACCCCTACCACTACACCTATCACTATCACTACCCCTACCCTCTACACGACCCCTGCCGCTAGAGTGGTGACGATGCCCGCGGGGCTGATGGCTGCCACCACGAGGGGGCGCTATAGCCCGCAGGGCAGGCTGTCCTCACTGATACCAGGCAGCTGGAAATTCCACATTCCCATGACGGCGTTCAGTCCATCCGCCTATCTTTTCTTTGTAGACACTGCTAAGCAGTGGCAAACGGCCCAATGCAACAAGCGGTCAGTAACAAACCGCACTGCCACACACATTGTGTAGCGGATATGAGTTAACGTGTTAATTTCTATTCGAGGTTATTTTTGTTGTTGTTAAGAGCTTGGGGGTAAAGAGACGGTGGTGGTGGTGGTGATGGTGGTGGTGATGGTGGTGGTGGTGGTGATGGTGGTGGTGATGGTGATGGTGGTGGTGATGGTGGTGGTGGTGATGGTGGTGGTGGTGGTGGTGGTGGTGGTGATGGTGGTGGTGATGGTGGTGGTGATGGTGGTGGTGATGATGGTGGTGGTGATGGTGGTGGTGATGGTGGTGGTGATGGTGGTGATGGTGGTGATGGTGGTGGTGATGATGGTGGTGGTGATGGTGATGGTGGTGATGGTGGTGGTGGTGATGGTGGTGATGGTGGTGGTGATGATGGTGGTGGTGATGGTGATGGTGGTGATGGTGGTGATGGTGGTGATGGTGGTGGTGATGATGGTGGTGGTGATGGTGGTGATGGTGGTGATGGTGGTGATGGTGGTGGTGATGATGGTGGTGGTGATGGTGGTGGTGATGGTGGTGGTGATGGTGGTGATGGTGGTGGTGATGATGGTGGTGGTGATGGTGATGGTGGTGATGGTGGTGGTGATGGTGGTGGTGGTGGTGGTGATGGTGGTGGTGATGGTGGTGGTGATGATGGTGGTGGTGGTGATGATGGTGGTGATGATGGTGGTGGTGGTGGTGATGGGAGGAGGGAATTCCAGAATAGAGCAGTGCGAGAGGAGAATCAGAGAGAGAAGCGAGGTGACCTTCAGTGTGGTGAGTGGGTGGGCGAGTGGGTGGGTGAGTGGGTGAGTGGGTGAGTGGGTGAGTGAGTGGGTGGGTGAGTGGGTGGGTGAGTTGGTGAGTGGGTGAGTGGGTGGGTGAGTGGGTGAGTGGGTGGGCGAGTGGGTGGGTGAGCGAGTGGATGAGTGAGTGGAAGGATGAGTGAGTTTGTTGGTGAGTAAATGGGTGGATGGGTGAGTGAGTTTATTGATGAGTGTGTGGGTGGATGGGTGAGTGGGTGAGTCGTGGATTGTCGAATCAATTTACGAACCGCTCTACAACGCCCACTACCCCAGTTCGACCTCTGACCCTGGCTCACACCACCACCATCGGTGTCCATCCAATTGTCTCTACCTCCCCTAGGTCGACTCAGCCTTAAGCCAGTAACCTAAGCCTGCTGCACTCGTGCGCTCAGTATCAACATTGGGTAGACAAAGGCGGCCGGGCGTTGGTGGTGCTGGCCTTAACAGGTGCTCGCAAACAAAGCAGAACTTGGAATCGATTTCCTTTCCCCCAGGATTCGATTCCAGTGACCCCGGAATCGATTCCCGTGCCCTCCCCCCCCTCATTCATTACCAAGCTCCTGTGACCCCAAATGACCCCATTAGGTGGTGGATGAAACTAATTTGCATACATTAATGGGATGGAGGGGGGGGCGGGGGGCTTCTAATTGGTGCTGTCAATGTTCTGTCTGGGAGAGGAATGCGGAGTGGGTGCTGTGGGCGATAGAGGCGTGCGGATGGGTAAATTGTATCAACCCCCCCCCACACACACCACACCCACCCCACCGTCCAGCCACACCCCACCCACCATATCACCCCCCCACCCACCAGCCCCCACCCACCCCCCATCCAACCTCCTCCACCCACACCCCACCCACCCTACCCCCCCACCAGCCCCCAGCCACCCCCCCCCCACCCACCCCCCACCCCACCCCCTCCACCCCCACCCCACACCCTCCACCCACACCCAACCCACCCTACCCCCACAAGCCCCCACCCCACCCCCTCCACCCCCTCCACCCCCTCCACCCCCTCCACCCCCTCCATCCCCCACCCCACCCCACCTCATCCCCACCCCACCCCCTCCACCCCACACCCTCCACCGCTACTCGCTAACAGCACTTGCCCCGACACTCTGCTGCAGGCTACGTGGGGGACCTTTGTCTGTTGCTGACACCGCCGCGATGAACTCCCGAAGCGAGTTTGGGAGCCCCCCCCCCCGTCCCGCGACCGGCCCCGAAACTCGTGCTGCCTAATTATGCAAATGAGCGCCGTGTTTCCGATTACGGTAATTAAGTTAGAGATGCAAATGAGGGAGGTCGCGTTGGGGGGTGGAGGAGAGGGCGGTTTGGGGGGGTGGAGGGTGGAGGGGTGCAAGGAGGGTGGAGAGGGAGGGGGGGGTGGAGGGTGGGGGTGGAGGGGTGGAGAGTGGGGGTGGAGGGGTGGGGTGGAGGGTGGAGGGGTGCAAGGAGGGTGGAGAGGGGGGGGGGGTGGGAGGGTGGGGGTGGAGGGGTGGAGAGTGGGGGTGGAGGGGTGGGGTGGAGGGTGGAGGGGTGCAAGGAGGGTGGAGAGGGGAGGGTGGGGGTGGAGGGGTGGAGGGTGGGGGTGGAGGAATGCAAGGAGGGTGGAGAGGGTGGGGGGGGGGAGGGGTGGAGGGTGGGGGTGGAGGGGTGGAGAGTGGGGGTGGAGGGGTGGAGAGTGGGGGTGGAGGGGTGGGGTGGAGGGTGGAGGGGTGCAAGGAGGGTGGAGAGGGGAGGGTGGGGGTGGAGGGGTGGAGGGTGGGGGTGAAGGAATGCAAGGAGGGTGGAGAGGGTGGGGGGGGGAGGGGTGGAGGGTGGGGGTGGAGGGGTGCAAGGAGGGTGGAGAGGGTGGGGGGGTGGAGGGGTGGAGGGTAGGGGTGGAGGAGTGCAAGGAGGGTGGAGAGGGGGTGGAGGGGGTGGAAGGGGGTGGAGGGGGAGGGGTTGCAGAGAGAGGTGGTGGGGTGCAAGGGGGGTGGAGTGCAGTGGGGGTGGAGGGGGGTAGTGGTGGAGGGAGTGGGTGGATGGGAGGAACCTGTCCCGCAGGTGGTTGACCAAGGCTGTGCGTAGGGGGATCAGGAGTCTCAACACCCTTGCGATGTTTTAATTCATTGATGAGTCTACGGGTCTCTGTGTGGTGAGACTATGGGCCTGTGTGGTGAGTCTGTGGGTCTCTATATGACATGTCTATGGGCCTCTGTGTGATATATATCTATGGGTCTCTACGTACGTGTGTGGGTTTCTGCGTGAGTCTATTGGTCTCTATGTGAGCCCATGCGTCTCTATGTGATTCTATGGGTCTCTGTGTGAGAAGTCTATGGGTCTCTGTTTAATGAGTCTATGGGTCTCTATGTGAGCCTATGGGTCTCTATGTGAACCCATGCGTCTCTATGTGATTCTATGGGTCTCTGTGTGAGAAGTCTATGGGTCTCTGTTTAATGAGTCTATTGGTCTCTATGTGAGCCTATGGGTCTCTATGTGAGCCTATGGGTCCCTGTGTGATGAGTCTACGGGTCTCTGTGTGGGTCTATGGGTTTCTCTATGTGAGTCTGAGTCTCTATCTGAGTCTATAGGTCTCTGTGTGATGAGTCTACGGGTCTCTGTGTGGGTCTATGGGTTTCTCTATGTGAGTCTATGGGTCTCTATGTGAGTCTATGAGTCTCTATGTGAGTCTATAAGTCTCTGTGTAAGAGTCTACGGGTCTCTGTGTGGGTCTATGGGTTTCTCTATGCGAGTCTATGAGTCTCTATGTGAGTCTATGGGTCTCTGTGTAAGAGTCTACGGGTCTATGTGTGGGTCTATGGGTTTCTCTATGTGAGTCTATGAGTCTCTATGTGAGTCTATGGGTCTCTGTGTAAGAGTCTACGGGTCTCTGTGTGGGTCTATGGGTCTCTGTGCGTGACCCCCACCCACACCTTCATCAGCCATGTTCAATCCACTGCTAGACGCTCGTCTCGCGTGCTTACGGACCGGCCACACGCGTTCGGGATGAGGACGTGCGCCGAAGGGAGATGGAGTGGGGCTTGTAGAGGATCGTTCCATCGTCGGGTCCAGAAAGTGGCAGATTGGGAAATGGAGCGTGAACGTCTCCATCGAGCTGTGGATCGACCACGGCCGATGACGATGATGATGTTGGCCGTGCCGGTGATGAGATCGTAAGGCTCAGTTGTCCGTACGGATCAATCTGAACGTCCGTCTCGGTCAGGGGGCTCGGGAACTTGCGGCATCGGAGCCGAAAGGTGCGGCTCTTTAAGGGACCGCTTCACGAGCCGATGAACTATTCAAAACACATTGATTTTCTACCATTGGAACCTCATTTGCCAGTGGCAAAATATGATAATTGGTCTTTTTTACACTTTTATCTGGCAACAAAACTGACACCTTTTTTTTTTACAAGGAGTCATGTTTGCATTGAACACCATGTGTGACTAGGCTCTAAAGAAGCTGTCTTGGGTGTGGACCAATCAATTTCAAGGACAGTGCATACTTCATCAGAGTTATGTGTTTTGTTTGCATTCCGACTGCAGGTATTGTGGTAAATGCAAACATGACTCCTTGTAAAAAAGGTGTCAGTTTTGTTGCCAGATAAAAGGGTTAAAAAAAAACAATTATCATTGATTTTCTATTTTGCCAGGAAAGGCCCCGCTGAGTGTCTAGTAGCTCTTTATTCGAAAGCGACCTGGCGATCACGAGTTAAAGCTCAGCGAAGTGGCGTATGATCGTCATCGTCGTCACGTTAGACACAGCAGCAGCAGCAGCAGCTAACATACTCTGAACGCGTGACGTTGATTCGAAATGTGCAGTGAAACAACCACGGGGAGAGAGACACGCAAACTCCAAATATACAGCAGCAGCAGGCGTCGTCAGGGTCGGGATCGAACCCACGACCTCCTGTAGACCAGGCGAGGTAGTTAACATCTCACCACGGAGAGAGAGAGACACACAAACTCCAAATATACAGCAGCAGGCGTCGTCAGGGTCGGGATCGAACCCACGACCTCCTGTAGACCAGGCGAGGTAGTTAACATCTCACCACGGAGAGAGAGAGACACGCAAACTCCAAATATACAGCAGCAGGCGTCGTCAGGGTTGGGATCGAACCCACGACCTCCTGTAGACCAGGCGAGGTAGTTAACATGTCGACAAAGTGAACGATGACGTCAACATTGACGATGTTGACGAGATGAACTATGACCTCAACATTGACGATGTCGACGAGGTGAACGATGACGTCATCATTGACGATGTTGACGAGGTGAACGATGACGTCAAGATTGACGATGTCGACAAAGTGAACGATGACGTCATCATTGACGATGTCGACGAGGTGAACGATGACGTCAACATTGACGATGTCGACGAGGTGAACGATGACGTCAACATTGACGATGAGGTTACCATCCCTCCCATCTGCCACCTCTTCAGCTTCATCCACCGCCAGCCACTCACAACCCCCCCCACCATCCCCCCCCACCAACCCCCCCCACCATCCCCCCCCACCAACCCCCCCCACCATCCCCCCCCACCAACCCCCCCACCATCCCCTCACCATCCCCCCCCACCATCCCCCCCCACCAACCCCCCCCACCATCCCCCCCCACCAACCCCCCCACCATCCCCCCACCATCCCCCCCCACCATCCCCCCCCACCAACCCCCCCACCATCCCCCCACCCCCCACCATCCCCCCCCCACCATCCCCCCCAGCGGCGATAATTGGTGCGAAGGAGTCGAGAGGAGGAGGGGGGTGAAGCGGGGGAGGTGGCGCAAATTAGAACATCTGTAAGTGTGTGTGAATGTGTGTGTGTGAGTGTGTGTATGTGAGTGTGTGTGTGTATGTAAGTGTGTGTGAGTGTGTGTGTATGTAAGTGTGTGTAAGTGTGTGTGTATGTAAGTGTGTGTGAATGTGTGTGTGTGAGTGTGTGTGTGTGAGTGTGTGAGTGTGTGTGAATGTGTGTGAATGTGTGTGTGTGAGTGTGTGTGAATGTGTGTGTGTGAGTGTGTGTGAATGTGTGTGTGTGAGTGTGTGTGAATGTGTGTGTGTGAGTGTGTGTGTGTGAGTGTGTGAGTGTGTGAATGTGTGTGTGTGTGAATGTGTGTGTGTGAGTGTGTGTGAATGTGTGTGTGTGAGTGTGTGTGTGTGTGAGTGTGTGAGTGTGTGTGAATGTGTGTGTGTGAATGTGTGTGTGAGTGTGTGTGAATGTGTGTGTGTGAATGTGTGTGTGTGAATGTGTGAGTGTGTGTGAATGTGTGTGTGTGAATGTGTGTGTGTGAGTGTGTGAGTGTGTGTGAATGTGTGTGTGTGTGAATGTGTGTGTGTGAGTGTGTGTGAATGTGTGTGTGTGAGTGTGTGTGAATGTGTGTGTGTGAGTGTGTGTGTGTGAGTGTGTGAGTGTGTGTGAATGTGTGTGTGAGTGTGTGTATGTGTGTGTGTGAGTGTGAATGTGTGTGTGTGTGTGTGAGTGTGTGTGTGTGAGTGTGTGAGTGTGTGTGTGTGAATGTGTGTGTGTGAGTGTGTGTGTGAGTGTGTGAGTGTGTGTGAATGTGTGTGTGTGAATGTGTGTGTGTGAGTGTGTGAGTGTGTGTGAATGTGTGTGTGTGAATGTGTGTGTGTGAGTGTGTGAGTGTGTGTGAATGTGTGTGTGTGTGAATGTAGGAAGCTGTAAGCCCCAGGATACTTTGGGCTCGCCTTCCCATCAACCAGAGGCGAGGAGTGGTGGTCGTGGTTACTTATGCCCCCACCGAAGACGAACATCTGTGGAGGGATGCAGGCAAAGCCGATGAGTCGGACGCTTTCTATGACCTCCTGTCACAGGTGCTGGCTAAAGTGGCCACTCGGGACAGAGTCATCTTGTTGGGTGACTTCAATGCCCGAGTTGGTCATGATACTGGCACCTGGTCTGGAGTGATTGGAAGGCATGGGCCAGATCAGCTCAATAATAACGGTAGGAGGCTGCTAGATTTTTGTGCAGCCCATGGGCTTGTAATTACCAACACGCTCTTCCGGCATCGGCGCATCCACACAACATCATGGATGCATGCCGGGTCCAAGCAAGAACATCTGCTGGACTACGTAGTGACGGACCAGCGGATGCGAGCCCATGTCCTTGACACCAGGACCTACCGTGGAGCTGATCTGCCCTCTGACCATCGACTAGTCATCTGTAAGATGCGCCTGCCATTCTTCCACTCCGGTGGTGGGTGTACACCCAGGATCCCATTCCAACCAAAAGTGGCCTGGTCTAAGTTAGCTGATGAAAGTTGCAAGCGAGAATTTCATCATCGCTTGCAGCTGGGGTTGGCATCGTCCCCCACTCCACCTGATGTCGAGGGTAAATGGGCGAGGTTTAAGACTGTGACTCATGCAGCTGCAATGGCTGCTTTGGGTACGCGGTCCAGACCTCCCCGGGAACCCTGGCTGACGGAGGAGGTGTTCAGGTTAATTGAGAAAAAGCGACAGGCCCACTCTCATCGCCTACAGCATCCCACGTCAGAGAATGAGGAGGTTTACCGCAGTCTTCGCTCGGAGGTTCGGAGAGCCGTGAGGCGCTGTAAGGATGGGTGGTGGTCGCGGGTTGCTGAGGAGATGGAGTCTGCCTCAGTGGCCCGCGATCACAAATCACTATTTAACTCCATCAAAAAAGTAACCTGCAGCGCCACACCTATTACCATCATTAGAGGAAAAAACGGTGATCCAATCTCCGACCCCCAGGAACAGGTTTGCAGATTTGCTGAGCATTTCTGTGAGGTCCTGGGGGAGGGAAAATCTCTCAGCCAGGAAAACATCATGGCACAAAGTGGGGATAACCCTGCTGAGGCTGCGGTGCCTCAAATATTGGAAGAGGTCACCCCCTGTGAGTGGCTGGCTGAGGTACCGGCTGTTGAGGAGGTACTGAGGGCGATCCGGAGTCTGAGACCAGGGAAGGCACCGGGCAGAGATGATCTCCCAGGCGAAATGCTGAGGGAGGGTGGCGTTTGTGCACAGACTGCCCTATATGACATCATAACAACAGTCTGGACCACTGGACGGGTTCCGCAGGACTGGAAGGATGCCCTGGTGGTCCCCCTCTTTAAGAAGGGGGACCGTACCGACTGTAACAACTACAGGGGCATCTCACTCCTCAGTGTGCCGGGTAAGGTCCTGGCAAGGATTATTCAACATCGCCTTGCTAGGCATGCTGAGGAGAGGCTTGCGGAGCCCCAATGTGGTTTCAGGAAAGGGCGGTCCTGCACAGATGCCATATTTTCTGTCCGTCTGCTTCAGCAGAGGTGTAGGGAATTCCAAAAAGACCTACATCTCTGCTTTATTGACCTGGTCAAGGCCTATGATACCATCAGTAGGACTGGGCTCTGGGTTGTTCTTCGTGCTTTCGGAGTCCCTGACCCTCTGCTCACGATCATTAAGGACCTTCATGATGGTGAGCGGGCCCGGGTAAAACTACGTGGCCGGGAGTCGGAGCCTTTCCCTGTACACCTTGGGGTGCGACAGGGATGTCCTCTGGCTCCCACATTATTTAACATCTATTTCGACTGCGTAGTTCGTGAAGCCTTCAATAGCTGTACCGGGGGAATTTCCATTTGGTACAGATATAATGGGAGGCTGATCGACGCCCGGGTGCGATCAAGGGATGGCTCCCTATTGGTCAACCACGTTATGTATGCCGATGATTTGGTAATAGCTGCTCATTCAGAAGAGGAGTTGGAGACGCTGCTGCTGAGACTGGAGCGTGCCACTAAGAGGTGGGGCCTTACCATCAGCCCCACCAAAACTAAGCACCTGCCTGGGTATTTTGTACCATCGGACACTCCACCCCCACAACTCCCAATTGGTGATGGGGCAGTTGTGGAGAGAGTGGAGAGTTTCCCATACCTGGGCAGTGTGCTTATGACCGGCTCCAGTTTATCAGCAGAGGTCTCACTCCGAATCAGTCGAGCGGCAATATCTTTTCATCGGTTGCGTAACGCTGTGTGGAAGCTACCTGGTCTGTCGCTCCGCACGAAGCTTCAGGTCTTCTCGGCCACGGTCATTCCCTCCCTTCTCTACGCTTGCGAAACGTGGACCCCCCTAGTGGAGCATCTTCGCCGGTTGGAAACATTTAGGCTGGCCTGCCTACGATCCATCCTGGGTTTAACCAGGCTGGATTGTGTGAGGAGCTCACAAGTCCTTGAAAGATCTGGGCAAAGTCCCATCAGTGAGCTCCTCCGGCAGGCAAGGCTGCGTTGGCTGGGTCATGTAGCCCGCATGCCCAGCCACCGCATGCCTAAACAGCTTTTGTTCGGCCGGATCGAGGGGGCTAAACGGGCGCGGCACGGGCTAGAGAAGAGATGGAGTGATGTGGTACAGGAGGACGTGGAGCTGAGTGGACTTGCCGATGACTGGTACCAGCGGTGTCAAGATCGGCCTCAGTGGAGGAGGCTCGTGAAGGACGCTACTGGGCAGTTGGAGGCAGTCGCCCTCCAACAACAACGGAGGGCGGAGGAGCGACGCTCACAACAACGAGCGGAGCGCCGGGTGGCTAAAGCACACCAAGTTGGCACAGTAGGGGGCACAGGTGGTGCATCAGCCAGTCATCTCGGTCATCTCGGTCAGTCGACCCGTGGCACCTGGGTCTGCCCCGTGACCTCCTGCCAGCGGGCGTTCGACACTTCACGTGGCCTCAAGGTGCACATGGCCTGGCACAAGCGTCGTGGTGACGTCACCGCCACTTAGTGGCGAATGGCGGTTGTTGTTGTTGTGTGAATGTGTGTGTGTGAGTGTGTGTGAATGTGAGTGTGTGTGAATGTGTGTGTGTGAGTGTGAGTGTGTGAGTGTGTGTGAATGTGTGTGTGTGAGTGTGTGTGAGTGTGTGTGAATGTGTGTGTGTGAGTGTGTGTGAATGTGTGTGTGTGAGTGTGTGTGAATGTGTGTGTGTGAGTGTGTGTGAATGTGTGTGTGTGAGTGTGTGTGTGTGAGTGTGTGTGAATGTGTGTGTGTGAGTGTGTGTGAATGTGTGTGTGTGAGTGTGTGTGAATGTGTGTGTGTGAGTGTGTGTGAATGTGTGTGTGTGAGTGTGTGTGAATGTGTGTGTGAATGTGTGTGTGTGAGTGTGTGTGAATGTGTGTGTGTGAGTGTGTGTGAATGTGTGTGTGTGAGTGTGTGTGTGAGTGTGTGAATGTGTGTGTCTGTGTGTGTGTCTGTGTGTGTATGTATGTTTGTGAATGTGTGTGTCTGTGTATGTAAGTGTGTGTGTGTGTGAGTGTGTGTGAATGTGTGTGAGTGTGTGTGAATGTGTGTGTGAGTGTGTGTATGTGTGTGTCTGTGTGTGTATGTATGTTTGTGTGTCTGTGTGTGTCTGTGTATGTAAGTGTGTGTGAATGTGAGTG
This sequence comes from Lampetra fluviatilis, assembly GCF_964198595.1. Lineage (NCBI taxonomy): Eukaryota > Metazoa > Chordata > Hyperoartia > Petromyzontiformes > Petromyzontidae > Lampetra > Lampetra fluviatilis. Next base: position 7,356,593 of record NC_136334.1, on the reverse strand, counting down.
TGTGAGTGTGTGTATGTGTGCGTCTGTGTGTGTGTCTGTGTGTGTATGTATGTTTGTGTGTCTGTGTGTGTCTGTGTATGTAAGTGTGTGTGAATGTGAGTGTGTGAGTGTGTGTGAATGTGTGTGTGAGTGTGTGTATGTGTGTGTCTGTGTGTGTGAGTGTGTGTGAATGTGTGTGTGTGAGTGTGTGTGAATGTGTGTGTGAGTGTGTGTATGTGTGTGTCTGTGTGTGTATGTATGTTTGTGTGTCTGTGTATGTAAGTGTGTGTGAATGTGTGTGTGTGAGTGTGTGAATGTGTGTGTGAATGTGTGTGTATGTGTGTGTGAATGTGTGTGAGTGTGTGAATGTGTGTGTGTGAGTGTGTGTATGTGTGTGTGAATGTGTGTGTATGTATGTTTGTGTGTCTGTGTGTGAATGTGTATGTAAGTGTGTGTGAATGTGTGTGTGTGTGAGTGTGCATGTGTGTGTGAGTGTGTGTATGTGTGTTTGTGTGTCTGTGTGTGAATGTGTATGTAAGTGTGTGTGAATGTGTGTGTGTGAGTGTGTGCATGTGTGTGTGAGTGTGTGTATGTGTGTGTATGTGTGTGTATGTATGTTTGTGTGTCTGTGTGTGTCTGTGTATGTAAGTGTGTGTGAATGTGTGTGTGTGAGTGTGTGAATGTGTGTGTGAGTGTGTGTATGTGTGTGTGAATGTGTGTGTATGTATGTTTGTGTGTCTGTGTGTGTCTGTGTATGTAAGTGTGTGTGAATGTGTGTGTGTGTGTGTGTGAATGTGTGTGTATGTGTGTGTGAATGTGTGTGTATGTTTGTGTGTCTGTGTGTGTCTGTGTATGTATGTGTGTGTGAATGTGTGTGTATGTATGTTTGTGTGTCTGTGTGTGTCTGTGTATGTAAGTGTGTGTGAATGTGTGTGTGTAAGTGTGTGTGAATGTGTGTGTGAGTGTGTGTGAATGTGTGTGTGAATGTGTGTGTATGTATGTTTGTGTGTCTGTGTGTGTCTGTGTATGTAAGTGTGTGTGAATGTGTGTGTGTAAGTGTGTGTGAATGTGTGTGTGAGTGTGTGTGAATGTGTGTGTGAATGTGTGTGTATGTATGTTTGTGTGTCTGTGTGTGTCTGTGTATGTAAGTGTGTGTGAATGTGTGTGTGTAAGTGTGTGTGAATGTGTGTGTGAGTGTGTGTGAATGTGTGTGTGAATGTGTGTGTATGTATGTTTGTGTGTCTGTGTGTGTCTGTGTATGTAAGTGTGTGTGAATGTGTGTGTGTGAGTGTGTGAATGTGTGTGTGAGTGTGTGTATGTGTGTGTCTGTGTGTGTATGTATGTTTGTGTGTCTGTGTGTGTCTGTGTATGTAAGTGTGTGTGAATGTGTGTGTGTGAGTGTGTGAATGTGTGTGTGAGTGTGTGTATGTGAATGTGTGTGTATGTATGTTTGTGTGTCTGTGTGTGTCTGTGTATGTAAGTGTGTGTGAATGTGTGTGTGTGAGTGTGTGTGAATGTGTGTGTGTGAATGTGTGTATGTGTGTGTCTGTGTGTATGTGCCTCAAGGTGCACATGGCCTGACACAAGCGTCGTGGTGACGTCACCGCCACTTAGTGGCGAATGGCGGTTGTTGTTGTTGTATGTGTGTGAGTGTGTTTTAGTGTGTTTGTGTCTGTGTGTATGTGTGTGTGTGAGTGTGTGTGTGTCTGTGTGTATGTATGTGTTAGTGTGTGTTAGTGTGTATGTGTGTGAGTGTGTATGTGCGTGTATGTACGTCTGTATTGTCTGGCAAAAACAACCCCCTACCTCCTCGTGGTGTCGGACGGGCAACGTTGTCGTGGACAGTGCTGTGGGGGGAGGGCCAATTACGATTGGCCTTTCCCCTCAGGGCGTCTGTGACCACCACAGCGGTTAAATGGGGGCTCTGGACGGGTGCGAGGGGCTGGTAACCCCTCCACCTTCAATAAATTACCACATAACCACGTGGAAAATATCTAATTAATAAGCTTGTGCCGGAGGCCCCGGGGAGACAGGCGTCTATGACGTCTCCTGGCCAAACCCGATTTGGCGGAGCCAGGAGATTGAATCTTTACCCTCGGGGCTCCTCCAGAAACAACAAAAAGCCACTACGGATGGCCACGTGGAATATTCGAACGCTCACTGCGGAGGAGAGGCTGCCACTCCTTTGTCGGGAGCTGGAACGGTACTGCCTGGATCTCTGTGGTATTCAGGAGGTCTGGTGGACTGGCTCTGGCTCCTGCCACCATGAGGGGTGGACAGTTCTCCACTCGGGGCAGGAGACTGCCAAACAACAGGGTGTGGGCTCTTCTTCTGAAAAAAATAATGAAGGGGGCGTGGGAGTGTGGCGGTGAGGTGTGGGAAGCTGTAAGCCCCAGGCTACTTTGGGCTCGCCTTCCCATCAACCGGAGGCAAGGAGTGGTGGTCGTGGTGACTTATGCCCCCACCGAAGACGAACATCCGTGGATGGATGCAGGCAAGGCCGATGAGTCAGATGCCTTCTATGACCTCCTGCCACAGGTGCTAGCTAAAGTGGCCCCTCGGGATAGAGTCCACTTGTTGGATGACTTCAATGCCCGAGTTGGTCATGATGCTGGCACCTGGTCTGGAGTGATTGGAAGGCATGGGCCAGATCAGCTCAATAACAACGGTAGGAGACTGCTAGATTTTTGTGCAGCCCATAGGCTTGTAATTACCAACACGCTCTTCCGGCATCGGCGCATCCACACAACATCATGGATGCATGCCGGGTCAAAGCAAGAACATTTGCTGGACTACATAGTGACGGAACAGCGGATGCGAGCCCATGTCCTTTGACACCAGAACCTACCATGGAGTTGATCTGCCCTCTGACCATCGACTTGTCATCTGTAAGATGCGCCTGCCATTCTTCCACTCCGGTGATAGGTGTACACCCAGGACCCCATTCAAACCTAAGGTGGCATGGTCTCAGCTAGCTGATGAAAGTTGCAAGCGAGAATGTCATCATCGCTTGCGGCTGGGGTTGGCATCGTCCCCCTCTCCTCCAGATGTTGAGGGTAAATGGGCGAGGTTTAGGACTGTGACTCAGGCAGCTGCAATGGCTGCTTTGCGTACGCGGTCCAGACCTCCCCAGAGACCCTGGCTGACAGAGGAGGTGTTCAGGATGGCTGAGAAAAAGCGACAGGCCCACTCTCATCGGCAACAACATTTCACGTCGGAGAATGAGGAGGCTTACCACAGCCTTCGCTCGGAGGTTCGGAGAGCCGTGAGGCGCTGCAAGGATGGGTGGTGGTCGCGGGTTGCTGAGGAGATGGAATCTGCCTCAATGGCCCGCGATCACAAATCCCTATTTAATTCCGTCAAAAAAGTAACCTGCAGCGCCACACCTATTACCATCATTAGGGGAAAAACGGTGATCCAATCTTCGACCCCCAGGGACAGGTTTGCAGATTTGCTGAGCATTTCTGTGAGGTCCTGGGGGAGGGGAAATCTCTCAGCCAGGAAAACATAATGGCACAAAGTGGGGATGACCCTGCTGAGGCTGCGGTGCCTCAAATATTGGAAGAGGAAGTCACCCCCTGTGAGTGGCTGTCTGAGGTGCCATCTGTTGAGGAAGTACTGAAGGCGATCCAGAGTCTGAGACCAGTAAAGGCACCATGCAGAGATAATGGCGTTTGTGCACAGACTGCCCTATATGACATCATAACAACAGTCTGGGCCACTGGACGGGTTCTGCAGGATTGGAAGGATGCCCTGGTGGTCCCCCTCTTTAAGAAGGGGGACCGCACAAATTGTAACAACTACAGGGGCATCTTACTCCTCAGTGTGCCGGGAAAGGTCCTGGCAAGGATTATTCAACATCGCCTTGCCAGGCACGCTGAGGAGAGGCTTGCGGAGCCCCAATCCGGTTTCAGGAAAGGGCGGTCCTGCACAAATGCCATATTTTCTGTCCGTCTGCTACATCAGAGGTGCAGGGAATTCCAACAAGACCTACATATCTGCTTCATTGACCTGGTCAAGGCCTATGATACCATGAGTAGGCTTGGGCTCTGGATTGTTCTTCGTGCTTTTGGAGTCCCTGACCCTCTGCTCACGCTCATTAAGGATCTTCATGATGGTGAGCAGGCCCCGGGTGAAACTACGTGACTGGGAGTCAGAGCCATTCCCTGTACACCTTGGGGTGCGACAGGGATGTCCTCTGGCTCCAATATTATTAAACATCTACTTCGACCACGTAGTTCGAGAAGCCTTCAGTAGCTGTTCCGGAGGAATTTCCATCTGGTACATATACAATGGAAGGCTGATCGATGCCTGGGTGTGGTCAAGGGATGGCTCCCTATTGGTCAACCACGTTATGTATGCCGACGACCTGGTAATTACAGCTCACTCAGAGGAGGAGTTGGAGGCGCTGCTGCTGACACTAGAGTGTGCCACTAAGAGGTGGGGCCTTACCATCAGCCCCACCCAAACTCAGCACCTGCCTGGGTATTCTGTACCATCGGACACTCCACCCCCACAACTCCTAATCGGTGATGGGGCAGTTGTGGAGAGAGTGGAGAGTTTCCCATACCTGGGCAGTGTGCTTATGAAGGGCTCCGGTTTAACAGCAGAGGTCTCACTCCGAATCAGTCGAGCGGCATTATCTTTTCATCGGTTGCGTAACGCTGTGTGGAAGCTACCTGGTCTGTCGCTCCACACGAAGCTTCGGGTCTTCTCGGCCACAGTCATTCCCTCCCTTCTCTACGCTTGCAAAACGTGGACCCCCCTAATGGAACATCTTCACCAGTTAGAAACATTTAGGCTGGCCTGCCTATGATCAATCATGGGTTTAACCAGGCTGGATTGTGTGAGGAGCTCACAAATCCTCGACAGATCTGGGCAAAGTCCCATCGGTGAGCTCCTCCGGCAGGCAAGGCTGCATTGTCTGGACACACTCACACACACAGACACACACTCACACACGCACTCACACACTCACACACACACTCACACACGCACTCACACACTCACACACACACTCACACACGCACTCACACACTCACACACACTCACACACTCACAGACACTCACGCACTCACACACTCACACACTCACACACGCACTCACACACACAGACACTCACACACGCACTCACACACACACTCACACACACACTCACAGACACACACACACACTCACACACACTGGCACACGCGCACACTCACACACACAGACACACACACACTCACACACACAGACACTCACACACTCACACACACAGACACACACACTGACACACGCGCACACTCACACACACAGACACACACACACTCACACACACAGACACTCACACACTCACACACACAGACACACACTCACACACACAGACACACACTCACACACACTGGCACACGCGCAAGGGTTAAGCAGCAGCAGACAGAGAGGAGTGCGACTTGGGGAGGAGACAGAGGAAGGTCAGGAGCTGAGGCTGAGCTCCATCAGCCGCCCCCCCCCCCCCCCCGGCTAGACTAGAGCACACCACGTGACGGGATTAATAACGAGTGAGCCACCCTCGTAGTGAGCCACCCTCCTGGTGAGCCACCCTCGCGGGGAGCCACCCTCGCGGTGAGCCACCCTCACGGTGAGCCACCCTCGTAGTGAGCCACCCTCCTGGTGAGCCACCTTCGCGGTGAGCCACCCTCGCGGTGAGTCACCCTCACGGTGAGCCACCCTCGTAGTGAGCCACCCTCCTGGTGAGCCACCTTCGCGGTGAGCCACCCTCGCGGTGAGTCACCCTCGCGGTGAGCCACCCTCGCGGTGAGCCACCTTCGCGGTGAGTCACCCTCACGGTGAGTCACCCTCGTAGTGAGCTACCCCCCTGGTGAGCCACCCTCGTGGTGAGCCACCCTCACGATGAGCCACCCTCCTGATGAGCCACCCTGACGGTGAGCCACCCTCGTAGTGAGCCACCCTGACGGTGAGCTACCCTCCTAGTGAGCCACCCTCGTGGTGAGCCACCCTCGTAGTGAGCCACCCTCGTGGTGAGCCACCCTCGTGGTGAGCCACCCACGTGGTGAGCCACCCTCCTAGTGAGCCACCCTCAGGGTGAGCCACCCTCGTGGTGAGCCACCCTGACGGTGAGCCACCCTCGTAGTGAGACACCCTCGTGGTGAGCCACCCTGACGGTGAGTCACCCTCGCGGTGAGCCACCCTCCTAGTGAGACACCCTCGTGGTGAGCCACCCTCGTGGTGAGCCACCCTCCTAGTGAGCCACCCACGTGGTGAGCCACCCTCCTAGTGAGCCACCCTCGTAGTGAGACACCCTCGCGGTGAGCCACCCTCCTAGTGAGCCACCCACGTGGTGAGCCACCCTCCTAGTGAGCCATCCTCGTGGTGAGTCACCCTCGTGGTGAGACACCCTCCTAGTGAGCCACCCTCCTAGTGAGCCACCCTCGTGGTGAGCCACCCTCGTGGTGAGCCACCCTCCTAGTGAGCCACCCTCCTAGTGAGCCACCCTCCTAGTGAGCCACCCTCCTAGTGAGCCACCCTCCTGGTGAGCCACCCTCGCGGTGAGCCACCCTCGCGGTGAGCCACCCCCCTGGTGAGCCACCCTCCTAGTGAGCCACCCTCCTAGTGAGCCACCCTCCTAGTGAGCCACCCTCCTAGTGAGCCACCCTCGTGGTGAGCCACCCTCACGATGAGCCACCCTCACGATGAGCCACCCTCGTAGTGAGCCACCCTGACGGTGAGCCACCCTCCTAGTGAGCCACCCTCGTGGTGAGCCACCCTCCTAGTGAGCCACCCTCCTAGTGAGCCACCCTCGTGGTGAGCCACCCTCGTGGTGAGCCACCCTCCTAGTGAGCCACCCTCGTAATGAGCCACCCTCCTAGTGAGCCACCCTCGTGGTGAGCCACCCTCCTAGTGAGCCACCCTCCTAGTGAGCCACCCTCCTAGTGAGCCACCCTCGTGGTGAGCCACCCTCCTAGTGAGCCACCCTCCTAGTGAGCCACCCTCCTAGTGAGCCACCCTCGTGGTGAGCCACCCTCGTGGTGAGCCACCCTCCTAGTGAGCCACCCACGTGGTGAGCCACCCTCGTGGTGAGCCACCCTCCTAGTGAGCCACCCACGTGGTGAGCCACCCTCGTGGTGAGCCACCCTCGTGGTGAGCCACCCTCACAGTGAGCCACCCTCGTAGTGAGCCACCCTCGTGGTGAGCCACCCTCCTAGTGAGCCACCCACGTGGTGAGCCACCCTCGTGGTGAGCCACCCTCGTGGTGAGCCACCCTCACAGTGAGCCACCCTCGTGGTGAGCCACCCTCACAGTGAGCCACCCTCGTAGTGAGCCACCCTCGTGGTGAGCCACCCTCCTAGTGAGCCACCCACGTGGTGAGCCACCCTCGTGGTGAGCCACCCTCGTGGTGAGCCACCCTCACAGTGAGCCACCCTCGTGGTGAGCCACCCTCGTGGTGAGCCACCCTCCTAGTGAGCCACCCTCGTGGTGAGCCACCCTCCTAGTGAGCCACCCTCCTAGTGAGCCACCCTCGTGGTGAGCCACCCTCGTGGTGAGCCACCCTCGTGGTGAGCCACCCTCACAGTGAGCCACCCTCGTGGTGAGCCACCCTCGTGGTGAGCCACCCTCGTGGTGAGCCACCCTCCTAGTGAGCCACCCTCGTGGTGAGCCACCCTCGTGGTGAGCCACCCTCCTAGTGAGCCACCCACGTGGTGAGCCACCCTCGTGGTGAGCCACCCTCCTAGTGAGCCACCCTCGTGGTGAGCCACCCTCAGGGTGAGCCACCCTCGTGGTGAGCCACCCTCGTGGTGAGCCACCCTCGTGGTGAGCCACCCTCACAGTGAGCCACCCTCCTAATGAGTCACCCTCGTAGTGAGCCACCCTTGTAGTGAGTCACCCTGACAGTGAGCCACCCTCGTGGTGAGCCACCCTCGCGGTGAGCCACCCTCGCGGTGAGTCACCCTCGCGGTGAGTCACCCTCACGGTGAGCCACCCTCGCGATGAGCCACCCTCGCGGTGAGCCACCCTCGCGGTGAGCCACCCTCGCGGTGAGCCACCCTCGCGATGAGTCACCCTCACGGTGAGCCACCCTCGCGGTGAGCCACCCTCGCGGTGAGCCACCCTCGTAGTGAGTCAGCCGGGAGAGCCACGCTGTGTGGGTGAGTCATGCGTATGAGCCAGACTGAGGCTCCTCCCATATGGTTCAGTGTTAATCACTGAGGCTCACAGAGCCAGACTGAGGCTCCTCCCATATGGTTCAATGTTAACCACTGAGGCTCACAGAGCCAGACTGAGGCTTACTCCCCATAGGATTCAGTGTTAATCACTGAGACTCACAGAGCCAGACTAAGGCTCCTACAGAGTTCAGTGTTAAACAGTGAGGCTCACAGAGCCATACTAAGGCTCCTCTCATAGGGTTCAGTGTTAATCACTGAGACTCACAGAGCCAGACTGAGGCTCCCACAGGGTTCAGTGTTAATCACTGAGACTCACAGAGCCAGACTGAGGCTCCCACAGGGTTCAATGTTAATCACTGAGGCTCACAGAGCCAGACTGAGGCTCACTCCCCATGGGGTTCAATGTTAATCACTGAGGCTCACAGAGCCAGACCAAGGTTCCCACAGGGTTCAGTGTTCATCACTGAGGTTCACCGAGCCAGACTGGGGCTCCCACAGGTTTCAGTGTTAATCACTGAGGCTCACAGAGCCAGACTGAGGCTCCTCCCATAGGGTTCAGTGTTAATCACTGAGGTTCACAGAGCCAGACTAAGGCTCCCACAAGGTTCAGTGTTAACGACTGAGGCTCACAGAGCCAGACTAAGGCTCCCACAGGGTTCGACGTTAATCACTGAGACTCACAGATTCAGACTAAGGCTCCCACAGAGTTCAGTGTTAAACAGTGAGACTCACAGAGCCAGACTTAGGCTCCTCCCATAGGGTTCAGTGTTAATCACTGAGAATCACAGAGCCAGACTGAGGCTCACACAGGGTTCAGTGTTAATGTCTGAGGCTCACGGAGCCAGACTGAGGCTCCTCCCATAGGGTTCAATGTAAATCACTGAGGCTCACAGAGCCAGACTAAGGCTCCCACAAGGTTCAGTGTTAATCGCTGAGGCTCACAGAGCCAGACTAAGGCACCCACAAGGTTCAGTGTTAATCACTGAGGCTCACAGAGCCAGACTAAGGCTCCCACAGAGTTCAGTGTTAAACAGTGAGGCTCACAGAGCCAGACTAAGGCTCCCACAAGGTTCAGTGTTAATGTCTGAGGCTCGCCGAGCCAGACTGAGGCGAGGGGAGGGGCAGGTGGGGGGGGGGGGGTGAGGCGTTAATGAGGCCCCCCGCCCTTCGATCTCGCCTGGTAATTGCTGCGTGTGGCTCCGCTCGCAATTAACGCCTCCAGCCTCGCTACGGAGCCCAAGGGGGGAGGGGGGAGGGGGGGAGGGGGGAGGGGGGGAGGGGGGGAGGGGGGGGAGGGGTGATAATTTCCACGCTTACCAAACTTTGGCTCCAACTTTTAATCCCTTGCGTGCCTTCTCACGACTTTTAACCATCACCACCATCACCACCATCACCACCATCACCACCATCATACAGGGGGGGGGGGGGGGGAGGGGTTCTTCTTTTGGGCTAGATCACGTAAATATATAAATATAGTGGATGTCGCGTCGTCAAACCCGTCACCACCCGACACAGCCAACGAGCAAGGCTGTAGTGTCACCGTAAACAGAGCGTGTAGTGTATAGTGGATAGTGTAGTGTATATTGTAGTGTATAGTGTAGTGTATAATGTAGTATACTAGTACAGCACTAGTGTATAGTGTAGTGTATAGTGTATAATGTATAGTGTATAGTACAGCACTAGTGTATAGTGTAGTGTATAGTGTAGTGTATAGTGTATAATGTATAGTGTATAGTACAGCACTAGTGTATAGTGTAGTGTATAGTGTAGTGTATAGTGTAGTGTATAGTGTAGTGTATAATGTAGTATATAGTGTAGTGTATAATGTAGTGTATAATGTAGTGTATAGTGTATAATGTAGTGTATAGTAGTGTAGTGTATAGTGTAGTGTATAGTAGTGTATAGTGTAGTGTATAGTGTAGTGTATAGTGTAGTGTATAGTGTAGTGTATAGTGTATAGTAGTGTATAGTGTAGTGTATAGTGCAGTATACTAGTACAACGCCACCGGTGTTGTGTTGGAGAGCCAAGCCACGACATTCACACTCCGTGTCCGACGATTCGCCAGTCAACCATCGTCAGCAGCCATGGCCGATCCACTGCTTGACGAAGTCCTCCCTAGATCTCGCTCACCGCCAACTGTAGCGCCACCGGCCATCAGCTCGGTTCTTCGCCGTACGAGACGAATTCTCTCCTACCTGACACTGCTCCCCACACACGCGGATGTCTTCTGTGATGTCCATCCGTGTTGGTGGAAGCTAATTAATGATTATTTACCGCTTGACGTCGATGCAATTCGTTTTGTTTATCAATCCATATTTCATTCGAACCCCGAAGTCGGCTTTCGCGACTAATATCATTCATAATACAGGCTGGTTTCTTTTTTTTCGCGTTGTAAAGGAAACCTGTACGTGTTCACATTTATTTATATTTTATATTTATTCATATATATGTGTCTGTTTGTTTATTCAGCTCTGTTTGTTTTATTTCCACGCGTTTTTATTCCCGTACGCTTGCGTTCGTATGATTTTATTCGCCTTGAGATAATGAATTCCTCACATTTAGCCTTCATGCAATATTCATCATCATCATCATAATCAGTCATTGTCATGGGCAGCAGCAGCAGCAGCATAAGCAGCATCAGCATCATCAGTAGCAACAGCATCATCATCAGTAGCAGCAGCATCATCAGTAGCAGCATTATCATCATCATCATCAGTATCACTAGCAGCAGCAGTATCATCATCAGCAGCAGCATCATCATCATCAGTAGCAGCAGCATCATCAGCAGCAGCATCATCATCAGTAGCATTATCATCAGTAGCAGCAGCATCATCAGTAGCATTAGCATCAGCTGTAACAACAGCAGTTTCATCATCACCATCATCAGCTGCATTATCATGAGAATCAGCAGCATCATCAGTAGCAATAGCATCAGCTGTAACAACAGCAGTTTCATCATCATCATCAGCTGCATGATCATGAGAATCAGCAGCAGAGGGGGTAAAGAGAGAGGGGTAGAGAGAGAGAGAGGGTAGAGAGAGGGGGTAGAGAGAGGGGGGGTAGAGAGAGAGAGGGGGGGTAGAGAGAGAGGGGGGTAGAGAGAGAGAGGGGGTAGAGAGAGAGAGGGGGTAGAGAGAGAGAGGGGGTAGAGAGAGAGGGGGTAGAGAGAGAGGGGGTAGAGAGAGAGGGGGTAGAGAGAGAGGGGGGTAGAGAGAGAGGGGGGTAGAGAGAGGGGGTAGAGAGAGAGGGGGTAGAGAGAGAGGGGGTAGAGAGAGAGGGGGTAGAGAGAGAGGGGGTAGAGAGAGAGGGGGTAGAGAGAGAGGGGGTAGAGAGAGAGGGGGTAGAGAGAGAGGGGGTAGAGAGAGAGGGGGTAGAGAGAGAGGGGGTAGAGAGAGAGGGGGTAGAGAGAGGGGGTAGAGGCCGACTCAGCCGCATCAAATGAGTGCTGCGTTGCGGGCACTTGTGGGCACTCGGGAGACAAAGGCGGCCGAGCTTTGTGGCTCACAAACTAAAAAAACCCCGTGTGTGTCGAGGCGACACTGGGGGGAGCTTCATCTCTGCGTGGCAGGGTGTCATGCCTGCACGTGCAACCAATTAGCGAGGAGCAGGATCCCGATGGCACAAGGGAACGAGATTTCGCCGCACGTGACGCCAGGCCTCTCACTCTCTCTCCACTCTGTTTTTTTTTTACAATCGGTGGAAACTAGAAGATGGTCGGTGTAGTCGGCACTTTGCTTTGTTCATAATTTCGTAAAAAAATGTGAAAATTGTAAAAAAAAAAAATTCTTTTTTAATATTCTTATTTTGTTTTTAAATAAAACTAAAATTCCCCTCCCCTCCTTCTCTCCTCTCTTTTTAATTTTTATTTTTAACGATCAGAGGAAACAAGAAGATGCTCGGTTTAGTCGGCACTTTGCTTCGTTCATCATTTCGCTTTTTTTTTTGCTTTATGTAAACCCCCCCGCTCTCGCTCACTCTCTCCCTCTCGCTCTCTCTCTCGCTCACTCTTCTCAGAACTCTAATTTCTCTTATTTTTTGTACGATCAGAGGGGAAGAAGAAGATGCTCGGTTTGGTCGGCACTTTCTTCGTTCAGCGTGTCGGTTTGTTTTTAGTTTCTTTCTTCCATTGCTTTGCGTTATGTGCTCCCCCTCGCATTTATAAATGAAATATTTTACATATTCTGTGCTACTTTCTTCGTAGACACAAACATCAACACGAAGAAGCACGCTCCGATCCTCCTCCGTATCCCTTCCCTCTCTCTCTACCCCCCCTCTCTCTCTACCCCCTCTCTCTCTACCCCCTCTCTCTCTCTCTACCCACCCCCTCTCTCTCTACCCCTCTCTCTCTCTACCCCCTCTCTCTCTCTACCCCCTCTCTCTCTCTACCCCCTCTCTCTCTACCCCCTCTCTCTCTAACCCCCCTCTCTCTCTACCCCCTCTCTCTCTACCCCCCTCTCTCTCTACCCCCTCTCTCTCTACCCCCCCTCTCTCTCTACCCCCCCTCTCTCTACCCCCCTCTCTCTACCCCCCCTCTCTCTCTACCCCCTCTCTCTCTCTACCCCCTCTCTCTCTACCCCCTCTCTCTCTACCCCCTCTCTCTCTCTACCCCCTCTCTCTCTCTACCCCCTCTCTCTCTACCCCCTCTCTCTCTACCCCCTCTCTCTCTCTACCCCCTCTCTCTCTACCCCCCCTCTC
>NC_136334.1:7314061-7343553 GCF_964198595.1 Lampetra fluviatilis | reverse complement strand
GTGGGGGGGGGCTCTCTAACGGGCGCCCCCTAATTAATTCAGCTGCACCGCCACGTGACGCGGGTTATGGAATGATTATTAATGCGGCAATTAGGGCGAGCGGGGAGGGGTGGGAGTGGGGGGAGGGTGGGGGTGAGTTGGGGGGGGGTTCGCCTCGTGGTCACTTCCTCCTCCTGGAGACTCCCTGCTGGAGGGGGTGGGGGGGGGTAGTGGGGGGGGGTCAATGGGTGGGTGGTTGAGCCGCCCTTGACTTACAGCTCACAAGAGTGGGGAGAAAGGGGGAGAGAGAGGAGAGGGGGATAGGGAGGGGGGGGTAGGGGAGGGGGGGGAGTAGAGAGGGGGGTGGAGTAGGGATTGGGGGGGGGGGTTAGAGAGGGGGGAGTAGGGAGGGGGAGATGGAGACGCAGGGAGGGGGGAGAAGGGAGATGGAGGGAGGGAGTCGGGGAGGGGAGGAGGTAGGTGGTGAGAGTGGAGAGAGGGAGGAAGATGGTGGGAGGGGCGGGGGAGATAGTGGAGGGGGGCGGGGGAGATGGTGGGAGGGGGCGGGGGAGATGGTGGGAGGGAAGGCGGTAGAGGAGGGAGATGACGGGAGGAGGAGGGAGATGTCAGGGGGGAGGGGAGGGAGGAGGATGCGGGGGAGGGAGGAGGAGGGAGATGGAGGGAGGGAGAGAGTCGCAGGCTGCACGATCATCTCTCATCGGTATGCGGCGCGCGCTCCACCTTCGGGGGGGGCGGGGGGGGCGCACCCCGCCCCTCGCCCCCCCGCCCCCCCCCCCCGCACCTGCACTGCAGTCGCTCCGCCACAATAAGAGTTCCCGTCCACTCTTCCCGCATCCTCTCTCTACCATCCTGCTGCTGCTGATGATGATAATGATGCGGGTGGGGATATGATGCTCCTGATGCTAACGATGCTGCTGCTGCCTCTGGAAATACCTCTGCTTTTGCTGCTAATGCTGCAGGTGGATTGTGCTGCTGATGGATGTGATGCTGCTGCTGATGATGATGGTGGTGGCTGTGGTGATGATGGTGGTTGTGATGATGATGGTGGTTGTGATGATGATGGTGGTGGTGGCTGTGGTGATGATGGTGGTTGTGATGATGATGGTGGCTGTGATGATGATGGTGGTGGTGGCTGTGGTGATGATGGTGGTTGTGATGATGATGGTGGTTGTGATGATGATGGTGGTGGTGGCTGTGGTGATGATGGTGGTTGTGATGATGATGGTGGTTGTGATGATGATGGTGGTGGTGGCTGTGGTGATGATGATGGTGGTTGTGATGATGATGATGATGGTGGTTGTGATGATGATGGTGGTGGTGGCTGTGGTGGTGATGATGATGGTGGTTGTGATGATTATGATGGTGGTGGTTGTGATGATGGTGGTGGTTGTGGTGATGATGGTGGTTGTGATGATGGTGTTTATGATGATGATGGTGATTGTGATGATGATGGTGGTTGTGATGATGATGGTGGTGGTGATGATGATGGTGGTGATGATGATGCCAGTGATGATGATGGTGGTGGTGGTTGTGATGATGATGGTGGTTGTGATGATGATGGTGGTTGTGATGATGATGATGATGGTGGCTGTGATGATGGTGGTTGTGATGATGATGGTGGTGATGATGATGCCAGTAATGATGATGATGGTGGTTGTGATGATGGTGGTTGTGATGATGATGATGATGGTGGATGGTGGCTGTGATGATGGTGGTTTGTGATGATGGTGGTTGTGATGATGGTGGTGGTGATGATGGTGGTGGTGATGATGGTGGCGGCTATGATGCCCACACGTGGGCACGATGTGTGAGTCGCTCAAGAAATCTTTCTCGACACGTGACGTCTTCAGCCACCAATCAATCAATCAATTATTATTAATCAGAAGGGTGGGGGGTTAGGGAGGGTCAGCGTTTGGTGAGGGGGGGGCAGGAGGGGGGAGGGGAGAGATATGGAGTGTTGAAGGTTTTGTGTTGTGGGCGTGGTCAGAGTTCGTGTTGGGGGCGTGGTCAGAGTTCGTGTTGGGGGCGTGGTCAGAGTTCGTGTTGAGGGCGGGGTCAGAGTTGAGGGTAGGCTGTGTGTTTTTGGGTGAGTGGACGAGCGAGTGGTAGGGGGCTCGATGCTTTGGAGGCCAAACTGCCGAGCGGCAATCGGTGGCTCTCCTGCCCCCATCATCGTCGTCATCATCATCGTCGTCGTCGTCGTCGTCGTCATCATCATCGTCGTCGTCGTCGTCTTCATCACGACCCTCTCGTGTTGTTGTTTACCCTCCCTGATGCCAATTAATCCGCGCGACGCCTTAGCGGTGTTAATTGTTTTTTTTTCCGAGCAAGGTTCCCTACTTAATTGCAAGGCAGTAATTAGTGCTGTTAAATTAGTGGCCATGCGAAATGCGAGGGCGGTGCAAATGTCTTGCCGGGACAGGCAGACACACCCACAGACACAAAGACAAAGATCCCCCGTGTAGCCTGTAACGGACTGTCGGGGCAAGTGCTGTTAGCGAGCAGCACCTGTGAAGGCCGGCACGGCACACGAGGGGGTGGGTGTGGCCAGCACCACGCCCGACCGCCTTTGTCTCCCCAGTGACGATGTTTAACACACCGCACCAGGTACTCATTTCAGGGCTGAGTCGACCTAGGGGAGGCCCAGGACCGGTTCAGATATCTTCACTGGTGTTGGCCGTGAGCGGGAATCGAACCCGTGTCTCCGGGTTCATAGCGCAGCGCGCTAACCGCTGCACCACCACCACCAACACCACCACCAACACCACAACACACACACACACCACCACCACCACACACACACACCACCAACACCACCACCACCAACAACACCACCAACACCACCACCACCAACACCACCACCAACACCACCAACACACACACACACCACCACACACACACACCACCAACACCACCACCACCAACACCACCACCTCCACCACCAACACCACCAACACCACCACCACCAACACCACCACCACCAACACCACCAACACCACCACCACACACACCACCACCACCACACACACACGCCACCAACACCACCACCACCACACACACACACACCACACACACCACCACACACACACACCACCAACACCACCACCAACACCACCAACAACACCAACAACACCACCAACACCACACACACACACCAACACCACCACCAACACAACGCTGCAGGCGACGGGAGGCATCAGTAACACGGCGGCTGCGCTAATTGGATCCGGCCGCCTTCAACTTGCTCCTGCTGCTTGTCCGGGAGGGGGGCGGGGCGGGGTGGGGGGGAGCTTGGGGGTGGGGAGGGGAGGGGCTGGGGGGGGGCTAGGGGACGAGGGGGTAGAGGGGGGAGGGGTTGGAGAGGAGAGGGGCTGGGGGGGAGGGGCTGGGGGGGAGGGGGTTGGGGAGGGGAGGAGCTGGGGGGGGATGAAGAGAGCACGGGCTGGGGTAGAGGGGAGGGGCTGGGGCTGAGGGGGTGGGGAGGGGCTGGGGGGGGGCTAGGGGGGAGGGGGGGTTGGAGAGGGGAGGGGCTGGGGGGGAGATGTGGGGGTGGGGGGGGGTCCCCTATGGGCTGCCGTCCACGACTCCCTGTAACGATTCCACGCAGCGGCCGCTCTCTGTCTCTCTGTGTCTCTGTGTGTGTGTCTCTCTGTCCCTCTCTCTTTGTCTCTGTGTGTCTCTCTCTGTCTCTCTGTCTCTCTCAGTCTGTCTTTGTGTGTGTCTCTCTCTGTGTCTCTCTGTCTCTCTGTCTCTGTCTCTCTGTCTCTCTCTTTCGTCTCTGCCTCTGTCTCTCTGTCTCTGTCGCTCTGTCTCTCTGTCTCTCTCTCTCGTCTCTGTCTCTGTGTGTCTCTCTGTCTCTCTCTCTCATCTCTGTCTCTGTCTCTCTCTCTCTGTGTCTCTCTGTCTCTCTCTCTGTCTCTGTGTGTCTCTCTGTCTCTGTGTCTCTGTGTCTCTCTGTCTCTTTCTGTCTCTGTGTGTCTCTGTGTCTCTCTGTCTCTCTCTGTCTCTGTGTCTCTGTCTCTCCCTGTCTCTCTCTCGTCTCGGTGTTATTCGGCGAAGTGAAGGTCGCCGCGTTTTCTTCCCTCCGTCTCTCTCTACCCACGTGGGTGTTGACGTGAAGCCGGCTCCGGCGAGTTGCAAGCAACTTGGTTGGACGCGACTCGGATGTTGGAACGCGACTTGGTTGGAAGGCAACTTGTTTGGACGCAACAACGAGTCGCGAAGCAGTCGCGCAACCGGTTGCTTGTAGCAGATACGGACTCGCACACCTGAGCGATCAGTTGCATGCAACTTTGGTCTCACGCGACCGTTCCAACCAAGCCTACGCCGGGCTCATGCGCGGCGGTTGATCCCCTCGATCCTTGATCTCCGCGATCCTGAATCCCCTCGATCCTTGATCCCCTCGATCCTGAATCCCCTCGATCCTTGATCCCCTCGATTCTTGATCCCCGCGATCCTTGATCCCCTCGATCCTGAATCCCCTCGATCCTTGATCCCCTCGATCCTTGATCTCCTCGATCCTGAATCCCCTCGATCCTCGATTCCCGCGATCCTGAATCCCCTTGAACCTTGATCCCCTCGATCCTTGATCCCCTCGATCCTTGATCCCCTCGATCCTCGATCCTTGATCCCCTCGATCCTTGATCCCCTCGATCCTTGATCCCCTCGATCCTCGATTCCCGCGATCTTTGATCCCCTCGATCCTGAATCCCCTCGATCTTTGATCCCCGCGATTTTTGATCCCCGCGATCCTTGATCCCCTTGATCCCCTTGATCCCCTCGATCCTTGATCCCCAGCGGCGGCCGACGCAGGGTGACCGTCGCTCACACCGCGGGTGTCACACGGACACCGACGATGATGACGAGTTGATTGCGACAAAGACGACGTGGACCCCCCCCAACACCACCCACCCCTCCCCCCCCCATCGTACCCCCCGCAGCCCCCCCCCCCCCCACAGCTCCCCCCCCCTCTTCTCGCACACCACATCGGGTCTTCATGGCTCTGCATTATTGATCTCTAATCCGGGACAGAGAGAGCGGGGCGGGGGGGAGAGCCTCCCTCGTTAAGACTAATACGCAGATCGGCATCGGAATCTTTAATTACACTGGAGGAAATCCGATGAGCGATGAAGCTCTTTTTTATTCTTTCGCAGAACGTTATAACAACAACAACAGCAACACACACACAATGCACCCAATAAACAACAAAGCATAGGTTTGGTAAACAAATAATACAATTGATATGCTAATTTTTTCTCTAACCCCCCTCCCTCTCTCTGCCTCCGCCCCCCCCTCTGTCTATTTAAGGCCACCACACAGAGACGATCACCCCTCTCTGTTACCTGTGTTGCTCTCGCTATGTATCTTGGTGATATCTGTCTGCTAATATGTCTGTCTATAGTTTTCTGGTTAGATTTTATGTCGCTATTTCATTATACCTGATGATGATTGCTTGTGTTGCAATCGAAACGTCGTATTCTATTATTTAATTTAATTTATTATTTTATCTTTAGACGTGACTTAACCGAAAGAAACAAATAATAAATAATACAAATACAAAGTAAATGTTAGACGATAGACCAGCAACATCATCGCCCCTAGTAGTAGGTTTTTACCCTTTCAACTGGTACAAAAACTGACACCTTTATACAAGGCATCATGTTTGCAATAACCACAACACAAGCAGTCAAAATGCAAACAAAAAAGAAACAACTCTGATGATGATAATGATATGCACTGTCCTTGAAGTTGATTGGTCCACACCCGAGACCGCTTTTCTAAGAGCCTAGTCTCCATTGGTGTTTGCATTTTGACTGCTTGTGTTGTGGTTATTGCAAACATGATGCCTTGTATAAAGGTGTCAGTTTTTTTTACTGATTTGCCGTGTCGGGTGGTGGAGCGTTTCGACACATTGATAAATGACGCGATCTCACCCCCAAAACACTTTATTATTAATAGTATTGTTCGCGAGAGCCTACGTGTTCAACGTTGTTGTTGTTCTAGATTTGAAGCTTTCGTGACTGCAAGGATTCATACTCTTAGTTCTTTCGGTAAAGTCACGTAGGTAAAAAAATGAAATTAATAAAAATAAAATAAAAATCACGACGTTTCGGAGGCAACACAAGTCTCCGTCATCAGGTGGGACCGTCACAGCCAGATTTTCTGCATCAAGTGATACAGCAAATCTTGATGCAGAAAATCTGGCTGTGACGGTCCCACCTGATGACGGAGACTTGTGTTGCCTCCGAAACGTCGTGATTTTTATTTTATTTTTTTATTAATTTTAATTTTATTTTTTTACCTACATGGTGACTTTACCGAAAGAACTAAGAGTATGTTGTTGTTTAATAGGCGCCCGCTAACAACGAATCGGAAACCTCGTGGCGGTGCTAATGACATTGTTTCTGCGCGTCTGCTTCTGCCCCCCCCCCCTGCCCAACGTTAATGAAGCTGAGACGGGGAAATGAGGGAGGGAGGGAGGCAGGGAGCAGATGGGAAGGGGGAGAGAGGAGGGGGGAGTTGTGGGGGTTATTGTAGGGGCGAGGAGATGGGAGGGGATGGGAGGAGATGATTGGGGCGCCAATGGTGGCTAGGAGATGTTAACTACCTCGCCTGGTCTACAGGAGGTCGTGGGTTCGATCCCAACCCTGACGCCTGCTGCTGTATATTTGGAGTTTGCGTGTCTCTCTCTCTCCGTGGTGAGATGCTAACTACCTCGCCTGGTCTACAGGAGGTCGTGGGTTCGATCCCGACCCTGACGATGACTGCTGCTGTATATTTGGAGTTTGCGTGTCTCTCTCTCTCCGTGGTGAGATGCTAACTACCTCGCATGGTATACAGGAGATCGTGGGTTCAATCCTGACACTGAAGCGTGCTGTATATTTAAGCGGTTACGTGTGTCTCTCTCTCTCCCCGTGGTCGCGTGGATATTTTTTCTCCGGCGTTTCGAGTATTTGGCTGCTATCAATTTCCACACGATGAGACCACCAACACCACCACCAACACCTGTTGAGCCGCCGTTCGCGATGGCCCGAATCGTTTAAGAGTTCACCGTGTGGATTGGGCGAGTGGGAAAGTGAACGGTCCAGTGGGTGCTTGGGTGAGTCGGGGAGTCGTGGTTGAGGGCAGGGAGTGAGTCGCTTTGTCGAGGTAGGGTGTGGTAGTGTGTGTCTCAGGCCCAAAGACACAGATCACCCGTATAGCCTTTAACAGACTGTCGGGGCAAGTGCTGTTAGCGAGTACCCTACGAAGGCCAGCACGGTACACGAGGGGGTGGGTGTCCAGCAACACGCCCGGCCGCCTTTGTCTCCCCAGTGCTAGCGATGTTTACTACACACCGCACCAGGTACTGAATTGAGGCCGAGTCGACCTAGGGGAGGCCCACGACGGGTTCAGATAATCGTCACTGGTGGTGTTTGCCGTGAGCGGGAATCGAACCCGGGTCAGCCAGGTTCGTAGCGCAGCGTAGCGTTAACCACTGCGCCACCGCTCCCCACACGCACAAGCCCTGTCTAACATACACACACAAAAAGACAAAGATCCCCTGTATAGCCTTAACAGACTCTTGGGGCAAGTGCTGTTAGTGAGTCTCTCTGTATGAGTCTGTTAGTCTCTGTGTGAGTATTTGAGTCTCTCTGTATGAGTCTGTGAGTTTCTGTGTGAGTATTTGAGTCTCTGTGTGAGTCTGTGAGTCTCTGTATGAGTCTGTGAGTCTCTATGTGAGTATTTGAGTCTGAGTCTGTGAGTCTCTGTGTGAGTATTTGAGTCTCTCTGTATGAGTCTGTGAGTCTCTGCATGAGTCTGGGAGTCTCTGTATGAGTCTGTGAGTCTCGAGTAATCCCATTCATATTTGCTTTCACAGTTGGGGGGGCGATGTTGCTGTATATATCTTCCCAATTAATCACGTTAGCCTTCAAAGTGTTAACAATTTGCGAGTGCGTGAATAATATTTTCCATGTATTTATATTCTTAATTTACCAGGTAAGGCCGCCGCTGAACTCTGTAGCATTTTTTTCAGAATCGACCTGGCCATCTGAAATGGTAGCTCAGCGAAGTGGCTCATCATCATCATCATCACGTGCAGATTTATAGCAGCAGTCAAATACTCAGAACGCGTGGTGATGTCGGTTCTAAATGTGGAGGGGGAAACCCGGAGTACCCGGAGACGAATCCACGCGACCACGGAGAGAGAGAGAGACACGCAAACTCCAAATATACAGCAGGCGTCAGGGTCGGGATGGAACCCACGACCTCCTGTAGACCAGGCGAGGTAGTTAACATCTCACCACGGAGAGAGAGACACGCAAACTCCAAATATACAGCAGCAGGCGTCAGGGTCGGGATGGAACCCACGACCTCCTGTATACCAGGCGAGGTAGTTAACATCTCACCACCGTGGCGCCCATTAAGCTGGAGCCACGACTGCTTTGATTGGTTAATTGGTTGCTAATTTTAAAAAAAATGTATTGCGATTAATTGATTCTCCCTCCCCATTCACAGACACCGGCCTGGGCCACCAGACCCACTCAGTGCTTCGAGGGAGCCACCACCACCACCACCAACAACATCACCACCACCACCAACAACAACAACAGCACCAACAACAACAACAACACCCTCACCACGGCAACTACGGCACCACTCCTCACCCTCTGAGCCACGGGCTGACTCACCACCACGCTCACCACCACCCTCACCACCACCACCACCACGCTCACGCGTCTCTCTCGGCCCTGGCTCCTGGCTCGGGGGGAGTCGTCCCCGGTGTTGACCCTCGGCGCGGGCTCAGCCCCACGCAGCCCCCCGCGCCGCCGGCAAGGATCGAGTCGGGCCGAGGTGGACTCGGGGACGCGTGGGGGATGAACAGCAACGTCCCCCTGGAGACCAGGCGAGTTCGCTACACGCGGTTGTTTTTTTGCTATTTTGTTGTTGTTTTTTTGTTGTTGTTTTTTTGTTATTTTGTTATTTTTTTTTTGTTTTTGTTGTTGTTTTTTTGTTGTTGTTTTTTTGTTGTTGTTTTTTTGTTGTTGTTTGTGTTTTTTTGGTAGTTTTTTGTAATTTTTTGTAGCTTTTTTGTTGTTTTTGTAGTTTTGTTGTTGCTTTTTTGTTGTTTTTGTTGTTGTTTTTTGTTGTTGTTGTTTTTTGTAGTCTTTGTTGTTGTTTTGTTGTTTTTTTGTTGTTGTTTTTTGTTGTTTTTTTGTTGTTGTTGTTTTTGTAGTTTTTTTGTTTTTTTTATTTTGTTGTTGTTTTGTTTATGACCGAGTGGATCTAGCGGTGGCTCAGCGGGTGCGCCAATCGGTTGGGTTGGGGCTCCCCCCACCCCAATAATTGATTCGTTAAACGCAGCCCACTTGCAAGGGTCGTAGCAGCGAGCGTCTCTTTGCAGTGTCACGTCGCTACTGCCCGATACAAAAAACAATTTAAGATTTCAAAAAAAACAAACACGTGGGACGAAAATGAAAGTGTCTTCGTAATCTTGATTTGGAAGCTTTCGTGACCGCAGGAATCCATCCATTCTCTTTGGTTCTTTCGATAAAGTCACGTGGGGTGTAAAAATAACACTGGTCTGGACTTTTGCAGCTGTTCTAGACTAATTTCAGGGTGCCGATTCCAAATCTGATCTCAGATTTGCTCTGTCACATCATTTTTATGCTATCGGCATACCCCATTTTCATTTATTTTACCCGAAATTAACTCTGTCACTTATGATTGCAAGTTGTTGCGAGTCAGTGACTGCTTTAGTGTTAAAATATGGTGCTGTATTTTTAGGATAGTGTGTTTATAATATCATTTTATGTAGATATCCACATTTATTTAATATTTTTCTTCTGCAGTTTTTATTGAAAATGCAATATTTGATATCTCAAAAACCTGATGTGATAGACAACAACTGATGCCAGATTTGGAACCGGCACCCAAAAATTACCTTCAAACCGTTGGAATACCTTAAGCCAGAAAAAGTGTATGACCAGTGTAATCGATCACGACGTTTCGATCGCAACATAGGCGATCGTCATCAGGTGGGACAACCACAGCAACCACTTCAGCAGTTTTTTTCTCTTGCTGCGGATGTCCCAGCTGATGACGATCGCTTGCGTTGCGATCGAAACGTCGCGATCGATCATTTTTCTACCCCACGTGACTTTACCGAAAGAACCAAAAAGTTTCTTCGTTATGAGAAAATAAAAATCTCCTCCTCCTCCTCCTGTTTGGCCGTGTCGGGTGGTGGAGGGTTACGACACATTTACAAATAACGCGATCTGACACCCAAAAACCTTGATTATGAATAATATTGATCGCGAAAGCCTCCACGTGTTAAATTGAGGAGGAGGAAATTACCAACTCGACTTCTGATCTAAACCCACCGCCCCCCCCACTAACCCCCCTGCCCCCCTCACTAACCCCCCCCCCACCCCCCTGCCCCCCCCCCCCCCACAGACACTTCCTCTTCAAGCCCGGCTCTTCCCCGCTACTGGCGGGGGGCCTCAGCGTCGCCGCGGGGAGCGGGCTGGTGGTGGCTTCATCCTCCTGCCCCACCGCGGGCAGCAGCAGCAGCGGCGGGGGCGGCGGGGGCAGTGGCGGGGGCAGCGGCGGCGGCGCGGGCAGCGGCAGCAGCGGCGGCGGCGGCGGCGTCTACGCCCCGGGGGCAGGGCTGCCCCGCCCGCTGCCCAGGGCAGCGCTGGCCCCGCGAGCGGCGTTCTCGTTCCGCAAGCCCGAGCGGCGCCGCTGCTCGTGGCGCTGCGCGGCGCTCAGCGCCACGGGGCTCGCGGCCACCCTCGCAGTGATGCTCGCGTACTTCGTCGGTAGGGGGGGGGGCTGGGGGGGGCTGGGGGGGGCTGGAGGGGAGTGGGGGGAGGCGGCAGTGGGTGAGTGGATAGGGCAGTGGGTGAATGGATAGGGCAGTGGGTGAGTGGTGCTGGTGAGTGGTGCTGGTGAGTGGGTGAGTGGTGCTGGTGAGTGGGTGAGTTGGTAGGGCAGTGGGTGAGTGGATGGAGCAGTGGGTGAGTGGATGGAGCAGTGGGTGAGTGGATAGGGCAGTGGGTGAGTGGATGGGGCAGTGGGTGAGTGGGTAGGGCAGTGGGTGAGTGGAGCTGGTGAGTGGATGAGTGGGTAGGGCAGTGGGTGAGTGGATGGAGCAGTGGGTGAGTGGGTAGGGCAGTGGGTGAGTGGATGGAGCAGTGGGTGAGTGGATAGGGCAGTGGGTGAGTGGGTAGGGGCAGTGGGTGAGTGGATAAGGGCAGTGGGTGAGTGGAGCTGGTGAGTGGATGAGTGGTGCTGGTGAGTGGGTGAGTGGTAGTGGAGAGTGGGTGAGTGGCGTTGGGCTTGAGGAATGGCACAGAAGGAGTGTGGGCTCTGTGGGAGGGTCAAAGTCACATAGGCATTGGAGCACACACACACACCACGTGTGACACACACACACACACACCACGTGTCACACACACACCACGTGTCACACACACACCACGTGTCACACACACACCACGTGTCACACACACACGTGTGACACACACATACCACGTGTCACACACACACACCACGTGTCAGACACACACCACGTGTCACACACACACACGTGTGACACACACACACCACGTGTCACACACACACCACGTGTCACACACACACCACGTGTCACACACACACCACGTGTCACACACACACCACGTGTCACACACACACGTGTGTGACACACACATACCACGTGTCACACACACACACCACGTGTCAGACACACACCACGTGTCACACACACACACGTGTGACACACACACACACACACCACGTGTGTGGCGTTGGCGAATCGGGCGTACGGCTCGCGCCATTGCCAGATTGCGTGGAGCAATGAGGTTTGCCTTTTACCCGCTCACGGCTAAACATCGGTGGCAAAATTACCTGCGCCGGTCCTTAGCCTCCATTACGCCGACTCAACCTAAACCGGGTAAATTTCGATTTAAAGCTTCTTTCGTGACTGCAGGGATTCATCTTCTTGGTTCTTTCGGTAAAGTCACGTAGAATGGATGCTGCTGGTCCTGCATAATGCACGGGCAAAACATGACTTTAAACCCCCCGCCAAACCTCCTACGCATTTCACAAGTAGTACTAGTCGCATATCTGAATTTCCCATAAATATGATAAAATTCCTCTTGATATGCAAATTATTTTGTCAAGGCGCTCTTCCTCCTCCCTCCCAGCTTAAATAGACGCTCCAAGCCTAGGACGTGTCATTCAGACTCTGTCTTATCGACAGACCTGTTCTTCACCTGAGGACGGCTGCTTGCGTTGTGGCCGAAACGTCGTGAGAATTATTTTATTATGTTTTATTTTTATTATTTTATTATTTCCATTCTACGTGACTTTACCGAAAGAACCAAGAAGACTAAACCGGGTACCTGGTGCGGTGCGTACGAATTTTCGGGGGGAGACAAAGACGGTCAGGCGTGGAGCTGGCAACCCCACCCCACGATAGGTGTGGCCGTGTCGGCCTTCACAGGTGCTGCTACTCGCCAACAGCACTTGCCCCAACAGTCTGTTCAGCTATACGGGGGACCTTTGTCTGTGTGTGTAGCGGTGAACGCGCTGCACCACGAACCCAGCGATCCGAGTTCGATTCCCGCTCACGGCCAACACCGGTGACGATCATCTGAACCGGTCACGGGCCTCCCCTAGGTCGACTCAGCCTCCAATGAGTACCCGATGTGGCGTGTAGTGAACATCACCCACCTCCTCGTGTGCCGTTCCGGCCTTCATAGCTGCTCGCTAACAGCACTTGCCCCAACACTCTGTTAAGGCTACACGGGGGATCTTTGTCTCTGTGTTTGTGTACACTGATCACGCCGTTTCCTCCTCCCTCCCTCTCCTCTTGTGTATCCCCCAGCTATGCATTTGTTCGGATTGAATTGGCAACTGCAGCCCACAGACGTGCACACCTATGAGAACGGGGACAGCAGAGGTAAGACCCTGTCATGGCAATGTGGAATTTCCACTACTCTTTTCCAAAAAAGAAAAAAGGTCTCACCTGCGCCAGGCAGCATGGGGAGATGCATGCCGGGAATTTAGACTGAGAGACAATGAGAGATAATATCACGTGGAGTAGAGAATACACGCAGGGTAGAGGAGACATCCTCATCATCATCATCATCACACCGATCTCCATTCAGCAGTGGACAGACCATGGCGATTATGTCAATTACACCGAGAGACAGAGCGGGAGAAGATCACGTAGAGTAGAGAACACACGCAGGGCAGAGCAGACATCATCATCATCATCACACCGATCCTCATCTAGCAATGGACAGACCACAGCTTGACACATCAAGCGCTAACCACTACCCCCCCCCCCCCCCCGGCTACTTTATTGATCGTGATGCTGGTACCCCCCCGCCCTCCACAGCCAAGAGCCCTCCCGTGGGCGTGGGTCCCCAATCGTTGGACGCGGGCGAGGTGTGGGTGGGCCGCGAGTACCTGCAGGACGTGCCGCCGGGCGTCTACTGGCGGACCCGCGTCTCGCTCGACGGCGGCGCGCGGCTCCTCAAGTTCAACGTCAGCCTGCCCCGCGACGCGCTGCTCGCCGCCTATGGCCGTAGGGGGTTGCCCCCCACTCACACGCAGGTAAGGGGGTTGCCCCCCACTCACACGCAGGTAAGGGGGTTGCCCCCCACTCACACGCAGGTAAGGGGGTTGCCCCCCACTCACACGCAGGTAAGGGGGTTGCCCCCCACTCACACGCAGGTGAGCGCCGCCGCTTGCGAGCGCGCAACGCAACGCACGCAGCACCGCGTCGCGTCGAACCGCGTGCTCAACCACGTGCTGAGCCACGTGCCGAACCACGTGCTCAACCACGTGCTACACCACGTGCCGTGTCACGTGCTGCCCCACGTGGTGCACCACGTGACACACCACGTGCCGAACCACGTGACACACCACGTGCCGTGTCACGTACCGCCCCACGTGGTGCACCACGTGCCGGGCCACGTGGTGCACGTTGAACACGTGGTGGCTGGGGCTTTCACGACCAATGTTGTTCATAATAGAAGAGGCGGGGGGTGGTGGTGGTGGGGGTTGCGGCGGGGAGGGGAGGTAGATCGCGAAACGTCGTACTCGAATTGTAAAACGCTGTAGTGGGTTTGCTCTCCAACTCACCGGTGCGTTTGCTGAACCAGTAGCGAATTGGCCACGTTTTGTTTACGTGACAACCCTTACTAGTTGGCTGTGTCGGGTGGTGGCGGGTTTAACGACGCATTTATATTTACGCCGTCTAACCAAAAAAAACCTCTATTATGGATACTATTTAGTTTTGATGTAATAACAGGTAAGGCCTCCACTGAGCTCATCATCGAAGTGTGGAAATGTATAGCAGTAGCCAAATACTGAATTCTCTAAACGCGTGATAGTCGATTTTAAATGTGGAGGGGGGAAAAACGGAGGACCAGGAGAAAAATGCACGCGACCACTGAGAGAGAGACAGAGAGAGACACGGACACTCCAAATATACAGCAGCAGGCGTCAGGATCTGGATCGAACCCACGACCTCCTGTAGACCAGGCGAGGTAATTACCATCTCTCCACGGAGAGAGAGAGACACGCAAACTCCAAATACACAGCAGGCGTCAGGGTCGGGATCGAACCCACGACCTCCTGTAGACCAGGCGAGGTAGTTAACATCTCACCACGGGGAGAGAGAGAGACACGCAAACTCCAAATATACAACAGGCGTCTCGGTCAGGATCGAACCCAGGGCCTCCTGTAGACCAGGCGAGGTAGTTAACATCACCTAGCCACCATGGCGCCCACACTTTCCCCCCACCCCCGCCGTGACCCCGCCGTGACCCCATCAGCGCGGGTTGGAGGACTTCATCCAGCAGTGGACCGACTCAGAAAGTTCGCTGTAACTTTGATCCACGACTATCGTTCAAACGCCACGCGTCCCGTACGTAACCACGTGCTCCCCCCCCACCCCCCACCCCCCCCCCAGTACGACTTCGTGAAGCTCCTGGACGGCAGTCGTCTGGGGGGTGGCGGTGGCGGCGGCGTTGGCGCGGGGGGGACGACCCGCGAGGAGATGGAGCCCTCGGCATTCCCGGGGGACGTCGCGGGGGGCGAGAGAGCGAGACGCAGCCCCGGGCCCCAGGGGGCGGCGAGGGCGGCCCGGGGGGCGGCGGGCGGAGCGGGGGGTCGGGGCCCCCCGCGGAGACACGCGGGCTTCATCGAGTACCTGGAGGGGGGCACGTGGCACCTGGCGCTGTACAATGACGCCCACAGCACCCAGCTGCTGTCGTTCAGCACCAGCGCCGTGGGTGAGCGGCGGGCGCCTTGGCAACCACCCCCCCAACCCCCCACCCCATCCCCCCCCCAAACCCCATCCCCCACCCCCCCCAACCCACCCCCCACCCCCCCACCCAACGCCAACCCCCACTCACCCGCTCACTCACTCGTTCACTTAGCCACTCACTCACCCACCCACCCACTCACCCCTAACTTACCCGTTCTTTTATTCACTCGCCCACCCATTTACCCACCCACTTACCCACCCACTCACCTACCCACTCACCCACTCACTCACTCACCCACTCACCCACTCACCCACTCACTCACCCACTCACTCACCCACGCACCCACTCACTCACCCACTCACTCACCCACTCACTCACCCACTCACCTACCCACCCGCCCACTCACTCACTCACTCATCCACTCACTCACCCACTCACTCACCCACTCACTCACCCACTCACTCACCCACTCACTCACCCACTCACCTACCCACCCGCCCACTCACTCACTCACTCATCCACTCACTCACTCACCTACCCACTCACCCACTCACCCACCCACTCACTCACCTACCCACCCACTCACCCACTCACTCACCCACTCACCCACTCACCCACTCACCCACTCACTCACCCACGCACCCACTCACCCACTCACTCACCCACTCACCCACTCACCCACTCACTCACCCACTCACCCACTCACTCACCCACTCACCCACTCACCCACTCACCCACTCACCCACTCACTCACCCACCCACGACACTTCACTTTATGCTTCTTTACTCGCACTGCTCCACTTTAGAATTCGGGTCACGGGGACACAAGACAGAGGGACACGGGGACATGGGGACACGGGACACACGGGACACATGGGGACACGGGACAGAGGGCCACCGCCACAGAGGCTCTGGGAGACACAGAGCGAGAGTGCGCGGTGTTGGTCTCTCCGCTTGCAGAGTCTCTGGAGGCCTGTCCCAACAACTGTCACGGTAACGGCGAGTGCCTCTCGGGATCCTGCCACTGCTTCCCCGGCTTCGTGGGCATCGACTGCGCAAGAGGTGACGGCGGCGCCCAACCTGTTCCCTCTCGGGGGGGATCGAGTGTTTCACCCTCGCACGCACGAGTGTGGTTTCTCTGGTTCTGTCTGCACGGGATCGAGTGTTTCACCCTCTCTCACGAGTGTGGTTTCTCTGGTTCTGTCTGCATGGGATAGAGTGTTTCACCCTCTCTCACGACTGTGGTTTCTCTGGTTCTGTCTGCACGGGATCGAGTGTTTCACCCTCTCACGAGTGTGGTTTCTCTGGTTCTGTCTGCACGGGATCGAGTGTTTCACCCTCTCACGAGTGTGGTTTCTCTGGTTCTGTCTGCATGGGATAGAGTGTTTCACCCTCTCTCACGAGTGTGGTTTTCTCTGGTTCTGTCTGTACGGGATCGAGTGTTTCACCCTCTCTCACGAGGCTAGCGACAGGGGGGGGGGGAGGTCGCCCTTAACAAACATCTCGCCACGTCTCACTTGTGTGTGTGTGTCACGGTTAGCGCTACAAACCCGGCGACCTGAGTTCGATTCCCGCTCACGGCCAACACCGGTGACGATGATCTGAACCGGTCCTGGACCTCCCCTAAGTCGACTCAGCCTCAAATGAGTACCTGGTGCGGTGTGTAGTGAACATGACCACTGGGGAGACAAAGGCGACCGGGCGTGGTGCTGGCCACCCACCCCCTCGTGTGCTGTTCCAGCCTTCATAGGTGCTGCTCGCTAACAGCACTTGCCCCTACAGTCTGTTAAGGCTACAAGGTGGATCTTTGTCTTTGTCTCGGCCCCCCACCACCCGACCCTTGAACCTCCCGTACCCCCCCTCCTCCCCACTCTCTCTTGCCCCCCCCCCCACTATCCCTTGCCCCCCCCCCCCACTCTCCCCCCCCCCTCCCCACTCTCCGTGCCCCCCCCCCCCAGTGTCGTGCCCCGAGCTGTGCAGCAACAAGGGGGAGTACGCGCTGGGGGAGTGCCGCTGCCACACGGGCTGGAAGGGCCCCGAGTGCGACGTCCCCGCGTCCCACTGCCTGGAGCCGTCCTGCGGGGGCCACGGCGCCTGCGTCATGGGGGGAGTGCGTCTGCCACGGGGGCTACAAGGGGCCCCGGCTGCACCGAGGGTAGTGCCGGGGGGGGTGGGGGGTGGGGGGTGGGGGTGGGGGGTGGGGGGTGGGGGGGTGGGGGGGGTGGGGGGCGGGGGGTGGGGGTGGGGGGTGGGGGGGAGAGGGGTGGGTGAGAAGGGGGAGACTGACACGGGGAGAGGTGGGGAGACGTGGGAGAGACACGGAGAGATTGGGGGAGAGGTGGGGAGACGTGGGGAGACGTGGGGAGACGTGGGGAGACGTGGGGAGACGTGGGGAGACGTGGGGAGACGTGGGGAGACGTGGGGAGACGTGGGGAGACGTGGGGAGACGTGGGGAGACGTGGGGAGACGTGGGGAGACGTGGGGAGACGTGGGGAGACGTGGGGAGACGTGGGTACTGACACGGGGAGACGCGAAGAGGCTCGGGGAGACATGGAGAGAATTGGGGAGACTCGGGAAGACGCGTGGGGTGACATGGGGAGATGCGGGGAGACTCTGGGAGACATGGGAGAGACACGGGGATACGCAGGGAGATTGGGGGAGACGTGGGAGAGACGTGGGGAGACGTGGGGAGAGACACGGGGAGATTGGGGGGAGACTCTGTGAGACAGTTTGGTGACGTGGCGTGCGCCGCCTGTGCCCCCTCTGCCTCTGTCCCCGTCCGTGCGCGTGTGCGCAGTGGACTGCCTGGAGCCGGCGTGCGGGGGCCGCGGGGTCTGCGTGCGGGGCGAGTGCCGCTGCAACGCCGGCTGGGGGGGGCCCCTCGTGCTCGCTGCCGCGGCCCCCCTGCCCGCACCTCTGCTCGGGACACGGCTCCAGCGAGGCGGCCGAGAGCGGCGCGTGCGAGTGCGAGCCCGGCTGGACGGGGGCCCAGTGCGAGATCGGTAACGCGCGGGGGGGGGGGGTCACGGGGGGGGGGGGTCACGACGGTGGGGTCACGTGGGGGGGGGGCGGGGGTGGTCACGGAGGGGCGGGGGGCCACGGGAGGGTCACCACGGGGAGGGGAACGGGTGGGGTCACGAGGGGGCGGGGGGGTCACGGGGAGGAGTCACGGGGGGGGGGTCACGGGGGGTCACGGGGGGGGGCTCGCGTGGATTTTTCTCCTCCGGGATTTCCCCTCCGCCTCTAGAATCGCCGCGACGCGTTTAGAACATTTGTCGACGACGACGAGGAGGAGGAGGAGCCACTTGTGGTTGCGGCTTAACCGTCGCCGCCGAGGAAGACAAAGGCGGCCGTGCGTGGCGTTGACCCCCCCCCCCCTCTCTCTCTGCGCACGCGCCGCAGAGGAGTGTGCCGAGGAGTGTGGCGAGCACGGCGCCTGCGTGGCCGGCGCCTGCCGCTGCGAGGAGGGCTGGGGGGGGCCCGGCTGCCGCCACGGGGGGTGCCCCCCGGCGTGCGGCGTCCACGGCACCTGCCGGCACGGGGCGTGCACCTGCGACGAGGGCTGGAGCGGAGACACCTGCACCATAGGTGAGGCGCGCGTGGAACACCTGCACCATAGGTGAGGCGCGGGTGGGGAGACCTGCACCATAGGTGAGGCACAGGTGGGGATACCTGTGTATTGGGCTTGTATGGAGACGGAGTCTTCGTCGCAGGCAACACGTTTTTCATACAGCAACACAAACACTCGGTCCCTAACACGAAGGGGTAATGGCCCCTTCCACCCACAACCTAGGGAGGAGGTACAGCCTCCGGGCTAACGTACCCTAGCCACTGGGCAGAGGTCGCAACCGGGTACCCGATACCCGTACCCTACCCGATACCCGGCTACCCGTACCCGGCCGGGTACCGGTAGCCGTTCGCGACCCTGGTGCGGCCGGGTACGGGTAGGCCGTGAGTCACTGGCGAGTAACCGTTTGTCACTCATTTCGGGTAGGGTACGGGTACGGGTAGGGAACGGGTACGGCCGGGTACGGGTACCCATTTGCGACCCTGGTGCGGCCGGGTACGGGTACGGGTAAGGAATCAAAACCCGTTTGCGACCTCTGCCACTGGGCCTAACTGCTCCTGGAGCCCTCTGGCTAGCGGGGCCTAGGGCAGGCTAACTCGACCCTGGCCCATCCAGACCCGGCCCCCGAGAAGGACGTCGGGTTGAGGGATCGTCAGGGTCCTAGCCTCTTGATCCACTGGCACGGCACTGAGCCCCGGCCCTGAGAAGGCCGTCAGGACTTGGGGTCCAGGGTCCTGGTTTTCAGGTGGCTTCTGGAACGTCGGCTTGAGGCGAACTGGCTCAGCCGCTCTGGGGGGGGGGTCCGGCTTTTATGGGGCTCCCAGGGTCACCCCGGGTCACCCCGTCCCTGGCCACGCCCACCATCTGGAACATTCTCGAAGGACCTGGATTGTTGCGCAATCCCCCCCCCCAGCTCCCCACCGGGGGGCCTGGGGTGCCCCCCTCCGGTTCCCAACCGTCCCCCGCCCCCCCGGGTTGCCTGACCCCCGAGTCCTGCCTGTCACAGGTCGGACTCGCTACTGCCCCCTGTTGGGCCCTGACTGTAAGTACCATCTTCTTGGTTCTTTCGGTAAAGTCACGTAGAAGGGAAATAATAAAATAATAAAAATAGTAAACATCATAAAATACAATTCTCACGACGTTTCGGCCACAACGCAAGCAGCCGTCCTCAGGTGAAGAACAGGTCTGTCGGAAAGACAGCATCTGAATGGGCACCACCAAGCTTGGCAGCGTATATTTAAGCTGGGTTAGAGGGGGAAGGGCGCCTTGACAAAGGAATTTGCATATCAACAGCGGAATTTAGCATATTTATGGGAAATGCAGATATGGGATTAGTCATATTATGCCCGTGCATTATGCATGTGTAGGGGTGTTAGAGAGAGAGCCCGTTATGCATGGCAGCCTATGGTAAACAAACACAGTAGGCGGGGCTACATGTGTGCACAAGCAGGTGCCCTCTGCGACGTCCGCGCCAGACACCCTGGGGGGTCGATTCGGTCGTTATGATCCCCCGGGGCCCCACCCCTCAGGGAGGGGTTGGGTATAAAAGGGGATTGTATCGAAGGGCTCGGGAGTGATGTTTAGCTAAAGAAGAGGAGGCGGAAGACGTCTGAGATAGAGCCCTGGACTCCCCCTGGTACGCCGTCCTTATCAGGACCGCGCAGGCTCGAGCCAGTGGCGTGGTACCAGAGCCAGAGCCAGTGCTGGTCTGGACTCTGGGTACCGGGCCCGACTGACCAGTGTCGGGCCAAGATAGCCTCCCCTAGCCCATTAGTGGAGGACTCAGAGGCAGGCTAGGGTTAGCTAGAGAGGTGTGTCCTCAGATAGACGGGTGAGGGGGCCGATACCCCCTCAAATGTGTATGTCACAACGTTGGTGTTAAATAAACAAGTGTGCCTCCAACTCCGGTGTGAACGAGTCGTGAGCGTTACTACATCTGGCGTCAGAAGTGAAACAAAGTACGAACATGGATACACGCCGGACGACTCGAGTCGGAGTACCAGGGGCGGAGGACACCGCTGCAGTCGGAGGGCCCGAGATGGCTGAAGATGCCATCGAGCAGCCGGGGCTGGGTGCATCCACGCCACAGCAGCTGGAGGAAGGGGAGCCGTCGACGGAGGGGCTGAGGCAGGCGCACGCGAAGCTGGCCGAGCTGCTGTACGCCGCAGCCGCCATGCTCGACAACATCACGCGGCTGGGGGCTGCGGGACCGCCACGAGGCGACAGCAGCCAACGACCACAGCGCCTTCCCGCCATTTCAACGGAGCAACATTTTGAAACTCCCGCCATCGCCGCAGCTGCTGTTGAGGGCGTGGCCGCTCTAAGCATCGCGTCCAACGGCGGGAGTACAGTGCCTGCCGCGTCACCACGGGTGCGACCGGCGATGCCATCGCTGGTTCGTGCCGACGCTGAGTTGAGTGAGGCGGACGAGGGAGTGCGTTCTTCCTCTGCAGCCGCTGCCTTACATCAGCGGCTACCTCCACTCAAGGAATTTGTGGGCGAGGATGGCGACTGGGGCGGCTTCCAGCGGCGCTTCCTCGCTCACCAGGAGATGGCACAGTGGACAGACGCCGAGGCTCTCCGCGCGCTGCCAGCACTTCTCGACAGCGACGCCCTCGCCACTCTAACATCGGCTTCAAAGGAGAGGCGCTCCACGCTGCGGAAGGCGATGCAGGTGCTGTCGGCGGTATATGGTCCACCATCGGACTGTCGCCAACTCTTTTACGATCGCCAGCGGGGGACGAAGGAGTCGCCCCTGGCGTACCGCACAAGCCTCCTGGCACTGGCGAAGGAGGCCTTTCCACGAATGGATGACGAGGGTGTCGACGCCATGGTGACAGAGAAGATACTTTTGCTGGCGGACGACTTAGACATCGTCATTGTCGCACAGGACGATGCAGAGATGTGCTCCCTCCAAGCGGCCCGTCTCCTCCACGCAAACCTGTCCTCTCAACGACGGAAGGCCAGCAAGGCGGCGAGCGGGCGCGCCGTCGCTGCGGCCACCCTCCCGGCGGAAGAGGTTTGCGCCATCAACCATCAACGGCAGCACGGAGCGGGAGTGCGGGAGGACCGGGCCGGTTCAAGCCGTCTACAACGTCCATCGTCGCCACCAGCGCTTCCACGCTGTTATAACTGCGGCATCCGGGGCCACGTCGCCTCGGGGTGCCGCTCTCCTCGGCAGCGCGGAACGACACCTCAACGGGACGCCGGCCCTCGTCACAAGCTCCACCATCATAATCCGGCGAGTCGCGGCACCCCTCATGTTTGGCCCACGCACACGCCCGTCACACACTCGAACACCGCAGCGAAGGGGGGGCAAATATCGCGTACCATGGCACCAACACGCACCGCTCTGGGTACTCACATTGAACCCAGCCAGTGGTCCGTGTTGGCCCATCGGGTTGTAGCCGCGTCATCGGGGTCGTCGGCCGTTGTGGGTCACATCGATGGGGTCGAGGTGCGCATCCTGGTCGATACAGGAGCATCGGCGACCATTATTTCGGAGTTGATTTATAACATTCTCCCTGCCCAGAGCCGTCCTTTGATGCCTGTTAATGTGCCATTCTTTGCTGCTAACGGGGGTTCACTTGGCATCATCGGACAAATTCGAGCCCAAATTTGTGTCGGGGATATTAAATTATCTGGGCCGATTTTTGTTTCCTCCTCGCTGGCGGTTCCGTGCCTGCTGGGGACGGATTTCCTGGCCAAAATGCCGATTAGGATATTAATCGACCAGGGATGCATTGAGCTCCCATCGGGCCGACGCATGGCGTTTTTGCCATCCCCCGCTACGAGCCGGACGGCGTTCGCGACGGTGCCGGCGTTCGTAGATAGAACGGTGCGCGTTCCTCCGGGGGCGCAAATGTTAATTCCTTTGAGACTTCGGCGGCCCTTCGCTAAGGGCATTGGGGCTCAAGGGGTTTTGCTGGGACCGTCTAGGGCCGGGGTCAGTGGACCTAATTTACTCCCGGCCCAGACCATAGTGAGAGGGGATGGAGAACCCTTCATCGCGGTCCTCAATGTGGGCTCGCAGACGGTGGTGGTCCCACAGGGGACCGTGCTTGCTCACGCAACGCCGGTGCCCTGTGAGGAACCCGTCGCGAGTCATGTCGGCGCTGCCCCTGCACCGCGACCACATTCAGACAGCGATGAAGGGTGGCTCGAGGCGCTTTGCGCGGGATCGACGGACCTGTCAAATTTAGAGCGCCAACGTCTTAAGACACTACTGAGGGAATTTTCCGACGTTTTCAGTCGGGATAAATACGATTTGGGCTGCACTCATCTGCTGCGTCACCATATTGATACGGGTGACAGCGCGCCAATACGCCAAAATCCTTTTCGGTTGAGTCCCGCCGAAAAGGACCATGTCAAATCGGCTGTTGATGACATGCTAGCCGCCGACATAATTTCTCCCTCCAACAGCCCTTGGGGAGCGCCGATCGTCCTGGTTAAGAAGCAGGACGGTTCGTTGCGGTTTTGCGTTGACTTTCGGCGCCTTAATAAAATTACGGTTGCCGACGCATACCCGCTCCCACGGATGGACGAATCGCTTGACGCCTTGGCGGGAGCGCGATTCTTCTCCACATTGGACTTACTTTCGGGATTCTGGCAGCTTCCTCTGGACGATGATTCAAAGCCTAAAACTGCTTTCCGTACTCCGCACGGCCTGTTTCAATTCAACCGGTTGCCGATGGGCTTACACTCAGCGCCGGCAACTTTCCAGCGGTTGATGGAATTGGTTTTGGCTGGATTGCAATGGGAGTCGTGCCTGATTTATTTGGATGACGTCATTGTCTTTGGCAAAACTTTTGAGGAACATCTCCAGAGGTTGCGGGCGGTTTTCCTAAAGATGCGGGCTGCTAATTTGAAATTTAAGCCCCAAAAATGCCATTTGTTACGCGAGTCGGTGCGTTATTTGGGGCACATCGTGGGGCGCTCAGGTATTTCTACCGATCCCGCCAAAACGCAGTGTGTAAGCTCCTGGCCGACTCCCACCTCAGTGGGAGAGGTTAGGAGTTTTATTGGGTTTGCGTCGTATTATAGACGCTTCGTCGCTAATTTTGCGACTATCGCCAAACCCCTACATGCTTTAACATCTAAAGGGGTTCGGTTTTGCTGGGGTCAGGAGGAGGAGGCTGCTTTTTGCTCCCTTCGGGATGCTTTGGTAAACGCTCCTCCCCTGATTTACCCTGATTTTTCAAAACCGTTCTTGCTCGACACCGATGCGAGCAACACGGGTATTGGGGGCGTGCTCTCCCAGGTGGTTGACGGCGTGGAACATGTGGTTGCGTACGGCAGTCGGGTGTTGTCTCCAGCGGAGCAACGGTATTGTGTCACCCGTAGGGAACTGTTGGCAATTGTCCATTTCGTCCAACAGTATCGCCCATATCTGTACGGTCGGCATTTCACCGTCCGCACAGATCATGCGGCACTGCAGTACGCCCTGAGGGTTCAACAGCCATCGGGACAATTGTCCCGATGGTTGGAGGTCCTCCAGGATTACGATTTCCAAACCACATACCGTAAGGGCGTTCGCCACACCAACGCGGACGCTCTGTCACGCTTGCCAACCACCTCCGAGTGTGCATGCCTCCTGGGGTCTGGACGTTGCAGGCCTCCAGGGGACACATCGGTACCTGTCTTGGCGGCCGCCAACGACGACGATGCAATGGTTCCTAATTCGATCGAACAGCAGGGCAAAGATTCCCTGTTGGGGTTGCCCGTCATTGAATGGGGGCGCCTCCAGATGGAGGATGTCTCCCTCCTCGGGTGGCGACGTCGCGTTGGCGGTGCGGCGGGGGGAAAAAGTGGTGGTTCCGACGCATGGGAAATGTGCCAAGGTCTGCTAATGCATTGGGACGGGAAGTCACGTCGACATCGGCTGGTTGTTCCTACTGGGTTGCGGGGTAGGGTGGTATGGGCCGCTCATGAGCGCCTCCTACACCTGGGGACCCAAAAGACTCTCGCCTTGCTGCAACTTGATTTTTACTGGCCTGGCATGACGAGGGATGTGGGGGATTTGTTGGGATCGTGCCCTCAATGTGCACAACGCAAACCGCCGGCACGGGAGTCTAACCCGCCCTTGCAATCGATCAAAGTGTCCAGGATAAACGAGCTGGTCGCTCTGGACATTTTGGGACCATTCCCCGCCACCCCCAGAGGGAATAGATATTTGTTGACGGGTGTCGAGTATTTTACACGTTGGCCTATGGCCTGGCCTTTGGCCAACCAGTCGGCAGCAGCCATCGTGGAGGCCTTTGTTCAGGGTTATGTCCTGGACAAAGGTGCTCCGGAGAGGCTGCTGACCGACCAGGGCAGAAATTTTTCCGGTAAACTACTCAGACAAGTCTGCGATCTCCTGGGCACAAAGAAAATTCGGACCTCCCCATATCACCCACAAACTGACGGGATGGTCGAACGTTTGCATCGCACCATCTCGTCCATGTTATCACAACAAGTTTCGGACTCGCAAACGGATTGGGACCTACAAATTCAGGGGGTCTTGGCGGCGTACCGGATGGCACCCCATGCGGCTACGGGGTTTTCTCCCTTTTACCTTATGTACGGCCGAGAACCAGACCCGCCTGTTCGTGCCCAGTTGCGGATCCCCGTGCCGCAGGGAAAAACTAATCTGGCTGACCACGTTAAATTTAATCTGGACAAATTGACCGAGGCACGGGATGCTGCAATGCAAAACTCTGACCTCCGTCAGAAGGCAAATGAGCGCCTCAGATTGAGTCGAGCGCACATGCTGCAGTGGAAGCCGGGGGACAAGGCATGGTTGCACTGCCCCCAGGTGCCACTGGCAACCTCCTCTAAACTTGTGCGGCCGTGGCGGGGCCCTGTGGAAGTGGTGGAGGTGTTACG
Organism: Lampetra fluviatilis; assembly: GCF_964198595.1. NCBI lineage: Eukaryota > Metazoa > Chordata > Hyperoartia > Petromyzontiformes > Petromyzontidae > Lampetra > Lampetra fluviatilis. The sequence continues at coordinate 7,317,849 of NC_136334.1, read as the reverse complement.
TCCGCAGTGCGTGCGCATCAAGTGGGGGGAAGCGGCGATGGTTCGTGCACCCCTCCAGATTAAAACCCTTCGCTGCGGTTCACAACCCCACTTCACACGCGCGTGGCCAAACATGTGGGGGGTCGGCCGACTTGCTGGGTCCGTCTCCGTCGCTCTCACCAAATGCCTTGCCGGCTGTGCCACCTTCAGGAGCATCAGGAGTGACGGGCTCACGCCCGATCACCCCTCCTGCGGATGCCGAGGGTCACGCGGTGTCAGAGGAATGCTCACCTCAAGACGGACAGTCGCCACCTGATTGTCCGCCACGCGGGGTTACCCCGTGTGAGGGGCCCGCTGCAAGGACGCGCGCTAAAATGCGCAAACTGTTGTGAGGCCGGAAAATGTGTACATAGCTGTTGTGTTTATTGGGTGTTGTGTGGATGGTGTGTTTCCCGCTCCTCGGATGTACATATGCTGGGTTCACCGTTTGTTGTGTGTGCGGGGTGGGTTCCCTGCTGGTTGTATATAAGCTGTTTTTTTTACGGAATTCGTATTTATTCGGGGGGGTGCGTCGGGTTGTTTCTCATCTTGTTGTTGCGTTCTTGTTCTGGTTCCTGTTATTGTTCAAAAAATAGTGAGGCACACGCGCGGTCAGGGGGTGAAGGCACCTTTATTGTCAAATTTTTGTATGTTGGCAGCCGGGACGGCTGCATGCTATGCGGGGGGGAGTGATGTAGGGGTGTTAGAGAGAGAGCCCGTTATGCATGGCAGCCTATGGTAAACAAACACAGTAGGCGGGGCTACATGTGTGCACAAGCAGGTGCCCTCTGCGACGTCCGCGCCAGACACCCTGGGGGGTCGATTCGGTCGTTATGATCCCCCGGGGCCCCACCCCTCAGGGAGGGGTTGGGTATAAAAGGGGATTGTATCGAAGGGCTCGGGAGTGATGTTTAGCTAAAGAAGAGGAGGCGGAAGACGTCTGAGATAGAGCCCTGGACTCCCCCTGGTACGCCGTCCTTATCAGGACCGCGCAGGCTCGAGCCAGTGGCGTGGTACCAGAGCCAGAGCCAGTGCTGGTCTGGACTCTGGGTACCGGGCCCGACTGACCAGTGTCGGGCCAAGATAGCCTCCCCTAGCCCATTAGTGGAGGACTCAGAGGCAGGCTAGGGTTAGCTAGAGAGGTGTGTCCTCAGATAGACGGGTGAGGGGGCCGATACCCCCTCAAATGTGTATGTCACAACGTTGGTGTTAAATAAACAAGTGTGCCTCCAACTCCGGTGTGAACGAGTCGTGAGCGTTACTACACATGGAAGTCGCAGTTCAACCAAAGTGGTGGCGGCGTATTACGCCGAACAATTACCCACCACACCTGCACCATAGGTGAGACACAGGTGGGGACACCTGCCACCATAGGTGAGACGGTGGGGCACAGGTGGGAGAGCGACTTGGAGGGGGGGGGGGCTACGCTTAAATTCACCGCTTGCCAATTCACCGCTCGCCAATTCACCTGTACGCTCTGGTGCGTGTGTGTGCGTGTCTCCCCCAGCCTACTACATGGACAACGTGGTGAAAGGTGAGGTCCGATTTGCACGCGATGGCACCAGGCACAGCCTCGCTCTCTCGCCAGCCTGCTCCACGTTCAGGCCCCCGCCAAGGGCACCTCGCGTTCGGCGAGCGGACAGACTTGCGCCCGTGACGCTTTCGCGTGCGCATCAGATCACCGTCCTCGTCGCCCGCGTTTCCCCGCGTCTCCCCCGTGTCTCCCCCACGCATCTCCCCGCGTCTCCACGCGTCTCCCCGTGTCTCCCCACGCATCTCCCCGTGTCTCCCCACGTCCCCCGTGTCTCCCCGCATCCCCCCCCCCCCGTGTCTCCCCACGCGTCTCCCCGTGTCTCCCCGCATCCCCCCCCCCCGTGTCTCCCCACGCGTCTCCCCGTGTCTCCCCCCGTGTCTCCCCACGTGTCTCCCCACGTGTCTCCCCCGTGTCGATATTCCAGTTCGGGAATGGAAGTCAGACGCACACAGCAGCAGCGGGACGACGACTCGCGCTGCATGTTGTTGTTGTTGTTGCCATCGTTGTTGTTGTGGTGGTGGTTGTAGTGGTGGTTGTGGTGGTTGTTATCGTTGTTGTTGTGGTGGTGGTTGTAGTGGTGGTGGTTGTTGTTGTCATCGTTGGTGTGGTTGTGGTGGTTGTAGTGGTGGTTGTTGTGGTGGTGGTAGTTGTCATCGTTGTGGTGGTTGTTGTCAGTGTTACTGTGGTGGTTGTTATCATCATTGTTGTTGTGTTGGTGGTTGTAGTGGTGGTTGTAGTGGTGGTTGTAGTGGTTGTTGTTGTTGTGGTTGTTGTGGTGGTTGTTGTAGTGGTGGTTGTAGTGGTTGTTGTTGTTGTGGTTGTTGTGGTGGTTGCTGTTGTCATCGTTGGTGTGGTTGTGGTGGTTGTTGTCATCGTCGTTGTTGTGGTGGTGGTTGTTATCATCGTTGTGGTGGTTGTTATCAGTGTTACTGTTGTGATTGTTATCATCATCATCGTCGTCGTTGTTGTTGTCATTGCTGTTGTTTTTGTTGTCATTGCTGCTGCTGTTGTTGTTGTTGTCATTGCTGCTGTTGCTGTTGTTGTCATTGCTGCTGCTGTTGTTGTTGTTGTCGCCACAGAGGGCTGCCCGTCGCTGTGCTCCGAGCACGGCCGCTGCTCGCTGGGCCACGGCGGGTGGCGCTGCCTCTGCGAGTCGGGCTGGAGGGGCAACGCCTGCGACGTGGCAGCGGAGACCGCGTGCGGGGACGGCAGAGACGACGACGCCGGTAGGGGGGGGGGAGGGGTGGGGGGGTTGGGGGGGTGGGGGGGGGTGGTGGGGAGGGGGGTGTGGTGGGATGGGGGGGTGGGTGGGGGGGGTGGTGGTGGTGGTGGGGGGTTGTCGGGGTGGTGGTGGGGTTGGAGGTGGTGGTGGGGTGGGGGTGGTGGAGTTGGAGGTGGTGGGGGTGGAGTTGGGGGTGGGGTTGGAGGTGGTGGGGTGAGGGTGGTGGTGGGGGTGGTGGTGGGGGTGGTGGAGTTGGAAGTAGTGGGGGTGGTGGGGGGTGTTGGGGGTGGAGTTGGGGGTGGGGTTGGAGGTGGTGGGGTGAGGGTGGTGGTGGGGGTGGTGGTGGAGTTGGAGGTAGTGGGGGTGGTGGGGGGTGGAGTTGGGGGTGGGGTTGGAGGTGGTGGGGTGAGGGTGGTGGTGGGGGTGGTGGAGTTGGAGGTGGTGGAGTTGGGGGTGGGGTTGGAGGTGGTGGGGTGGGGGTGGGGGGTGGTGGTGGTGGTGGAGTTGGAGGTGGTGGAGGTGGTGGGGGTGGAGTTGGGGGTGGGGTTGGAGGTGGTGAGGTGAGGGTGGTGGTTGGGATGGTGGTCGATTGTGAACCATTCACGCGATGCCGGTTCGAGCCGAGGCACGCTGCCCGTTCCCAGCGCGCTACGCAATGTGTCCACTACTCGGCTCACAGAGGTCAACTCCACGCTTGACCTCTTCCACTGCTGGGCTCTCTGTCTCTCTGTCTCTCCCCGCTCCCTCGCACTTCTCCGAACTCTCCCCGTAACTCTTCACTCCGTCTCTACCCCATCTCTCTCTCTCTCTCTCCTACCCCACTCCCGCTTCTCTCTCTCTCCGTCTTTCCCTCGATTCCAATCCCATTCCTGTTACCCTTCCCATCCCATCTCCCCTCCCACCCCTCCCCTCTCATCCCTCCCACCCCTCATCCCATCCACCCCCCCTCCTATCCCATCCCTCCAACCCCTCCCATCCCATCCCTCCCCTCCATCCCTCCCTCCCCTCCCATCC
>NC_136334.1:7298221-7313861 GCF_964198595.1 Lampetra fluviatilis | reverse complement strand
GGGGTGGGGGGTGGGGGGGAGAGGGGTGGGTGAGAAGGGGGAGACTGACACGGGGAGAGGTGGGGAGACGTGGAAGAGACACGGAGAGATTGGGGGAGAGGTGGGGAGACACGGAGACGTGAGACGTGAGACGTGAGACGTGGGAGGTGGGGACGGGGAGAGACGTGGGTACTGACACGGGGAGACGCGAAGAGGCTCGGGGAGACATGGAGAGAATTGGGGAGACTCGGGAAGACGCGTGGGGTGACATGGGGAGACGCGGGGAGACTCTGGGAGACGTGGGGAGACACGTGGGGAGACTCTGGGAGACGTGGGGAGACACGTGGGGAGACTCTGGGAGACGTGGGGAGACACGGAGAGACTCTGTGAGACAGTTTGGTGACGTGGCGTGCGCCGCCTGTGCCACCTCTGCCTCTGTCCCCGTCCGTGCGCGTAGTGCGCAGTGGACTGCCTGGAGCCGGCGTGCGGGGGCCGCGGGGTCTGCGTGCGGGGCGAGTGCCGCTGCAACGCCGGCTGGGGGGGCCCCTCGTGCTCGCTGCCGCGGCCCCCCTGCCCGCACCTCTGCTCGGGACACGGCTCCAGCGAGGCGGCCGAGAGCGGCGCGTGCGAGTGCGAGCCCGGCTGGACGGGGGCCCAGTGCGAGACCGGTAACGCGCGGGGGGGGGGAGGGGTCACGGGGGGTCACGGGGGGGGGGGGGGTCACGTGGGGGGGCGTAGTGGTCACGTGGGGGCGGGGGGCTATGGGAGGGTCACCGGGGGGGGGGGGGATCGGGGCAGTCACGGGGGAGGCAGGAGGGTCACGGGGGGGGTTCACGGTGGGGGTCTCGAAGGGGGGTCACGGGTGGGGTCACGGGGAGTCACGAGGGGGCGGGGGGGTCACGGGCGGGGTTCAGGGGGGTCACGGGGGGGGGTCACGGGGGGGGGGGGCTCGCGTGGATTTTTCTCCTCCGAGTTTCCCCTCCGCCTCTGGAATCGCCGCGACGCGTTTACAACATTTGGCTGCCGCTGTAAATGTCGACGACGACGACGACGAGGAGGAGGAGGAGCCACTTGTGGTTGCGGCTTAACCGCCGCCACCGGGGAAGACAAAGGCGGCCGTGCGTGGCGTTGACCCCCCCCCCCCTCTCTCTCTGCGCGCGCGCCCGCAGAGGAGTGTGCCGAGGAGTGTGGCGAGCACGGCGCCTGCGTGGGCCGGCGCCTGCCGCTGCGAGGAGGGCTGGGGGGGCCCGGCTGCCGCCACGGGGGTGCCCCCCGGCGTGCGGCGTCCACGGCACCTGCCGGCACGGGGCGTGCACCTGCGACGAGGACTGGAGCGGAGACACCTGCACCATAGGTGAGGCGCGGGTGGGGAGACCTGCACCATAGGTGAGGCACAGGTGAAAGACCTCCACCATAGGTGAGGCACGGGTGGGGAGACCTCCACCATAGGTGAGACACGGGTGGGGATACCTGCACCATAGGTGAGGCACAGGTGAGACAACTCCACCATAGGTGAGGCACAGGTGGGGAGACCTCCACCATAGGTGAGGCAAAGGTGAGATACCTCCACCATAGGTGAGGCACAGGTGGACCGCACTGGTGGACACCTGTGTGTGTGTATACGCTCACCTGTGGATGTGTGTGTGTGTGTCTTTGTCCCTGAAGCAAGCCTTCCAGATGCCAAGACAGGTGAGGTCACTCAGCACACCCTCACCTCCACCCGTGTGCCCACCCATGTCCCAGGCACCGTGAGAGAGCAGTGTGGTGCAGCGTCCATGTGTCTTGAGTCCCATCGTGTCTGCGTGTGTGTCTGTGTGTGTCCGTGTGTCTGTATGTGTGTCTGTGCGTGTCTGTGTGTGTGTCTGTGTGTGTGTCTGAGTGTGTGTATGTGTGTGTCCGTGTGTCTGTGTGTGTGCGTGTGTCTGTGTGTGTGTGTGTGTCTGTGTGTGTATGTGTGTGTCCGTGTGTCTGTGTGTGTGTCTGTGTGTGTGTGTGTCAGTGTGTGTGTGTCTGTGTGTATCTGTGTGTGTGTCTGTGTCTTCGTTTCTATGTAGGGAGCGGCGGTGCAGCGGTTAGCGATTCCCGCTCACGGTCAGCACCGGTGACGATTATCTGAACCGGTCCTGGACCTCCCCTAGGTCGACTCGGCTCAAATGAGTACCTGGTGCGGTGTGTGAACATCACCTACCGGGGAGACAAAGGCGGCCGGGAGTGGTGCTGTCCACCCACCCCCTCGGGTGCCGTGCCGGCCTTCGTGGGTGCTACTCGCTAACATCAACTTTGTCTTTGTGTACACGTGTGTGTGTGTGTATCTCATCTCGCTGTGCATGCCCCTGTCCCAGTGTCTCCCCGTGTCTCCCTGTGTCTCCCTGTCTCCCCTGTGTCTCCCTGTATCTCCCTCTGTCTCCCCGTGTCTCCCCGTGTCTCCCGGTGTCTCCCTATGTCTCCCTGTGTCTCCCTGTGTCTCCCTGTATCTCCCTCTGTCTCCCAGTGCCTCCCTGTGTCTCTCCCTGTGTCTCCCTCTGTCTCCTTCTGTCTCCCTCTGTCTCCCTGTGTCTCCCCTGTGTGTATCCCCCCCCCCCCACCGTGTGTCCCGGTGCACCCCCCCCCCACATCCCTCCGCGCGTGTCTCCGAGTCTCCGTGTCTCCGTGTACACCGTGTACACCGTGCGCCTCCTCGCTGAAGAGACCCCTCCCCACGTGGTCCCCCCCCCCGCGCCCCTGTCCCCTGTGCCTGTCCCAGGGGGGTGCCCGGCGCGGTGCGCCACCACGGCCGCTGCGTGGCGCTGCGGGGCGCCCCCCCGCGCTGGCGCTGCGACTGCTCCCCCGGCTGGCGCGGAGACGCCTGCGACGTCGCCACGGAGACGGCGTGCGGGGACCGCCGGGACAAACGACGGAGGTGGCCGGGGGGGGGGGGGGTGGAGAGGGACGGGGGGAGGGGGGGAGAGGGGGGGGGAGGGGGGGGGAGAGGGACGGGGGAGGGGGGCGGAGAGGGACGGGGGGGGGGACACGGGGGGAGAGGGGGGGGGACACGGGGGGGGGGGTGTGGAGAGAGACACGGGGGGGAGGGGAGGGGGGGAGGAGAGGGACACGGGGAGATGGACACGGGGAGACACGAGGAGAGAGACGGGGGAGGGGGGGGAGGAAGAGGGACACGGGGAGAGAGACGCGACGATGACGTTGACGACGTTGATAACGTTGACGACGATGTAAGATGACGTTGTTGATGACGTTGTTTATGACGTTGTAGATGACGTTGTTGACGACGTTGACGATGACGTTTGACAACGTTGTTGATGACGTTGACGACGACGTTGATGACGTTGACGACGTTGACAACGTTGACGATGACGTTGACGACGTTGACGACGACGTTGACGACGTTGACGACGTTGACAACGACGTTGACAACAACGACGACCTCCAACCGGCCCCTCCTCTCTCCCTCCCGCCACCAAGACGGCCTCACGGACTGCGAGGACCCGGACTGCTGCAGCGCCGCCGCCGCCTGCGCCTCCTCCCCGCCGTGCCGTTCCGCTCCGGATCCGCGCTCCGTCCTCCGCGCCGCCCGAACCGCCCCCCACCACCATCGTCGCGGCGACGGCGGCGGCGGCCGCGCGGCGCGACGACGACGGTGACGGGGGCCGGGCGGTGAGCGACTGGAGGCCGCCGCCGTCGTTCTACGAGCGAGTGAAGTTTCTGGCCGGGAGGGACAGCGTCCACACGTTGCCTGCCGAGACGCGGCTCGATCCCCGGTGAGCGGGGGCCCGTGCGGCTTCGATGTTCGGCGAATCGTCGGCAGTGTCGGGCTGGGGGGAGAGGGACGAGGGGAGAGGGATGGGGGGGGAGAGGGAGACGGGGGGAGACGGTGGGCTGGAGGGATACGGACATGGGGAGTCCATGCGCGCGTGGCTGATGGGATGGGTGGAACGATGATTGAATTAGTTACGTAAAGAATTGCCCGCTTATTTATTTATACTTTCCCCCGCTGCTCCCCCCACCTCCCCCACCCCCCCCACCCCCTCCACCCCCTCCCCTCTCCAACCCCCCCTCCCCCCTCACCCCCCCCACCCCCCCCCACCCCCCCAGCCGAGTGTGCGTGATCCGGGGTCAGGTGACCACGGCGGACGGCTCTCCGCTGGTGGGGGTCAACGTGAGCTTCGTGGGGCTGCCCGCCCTGGGCTTCACGCTCACTCGGCACGACGGATAGTGAGTGGGGGGGGGGGGGGCGGGGGGGGGTCACGTGGGGTCATCGGGGGGGGGGGAGGGTCATGCGGGGTCGTGTGGGGTCACGTGGGTTTGGGGGTTCACGCGGGGTCAGAGAAATGTGCAGACACGGGGACACGCAATTACCCATCCTGCCTCTCTCCTGCATCCAGACTCGATTAACCCCTGACCCCCCACCGCCCCCTCCCTCCCCCCCACCCCAACCGCAGCTTCGACCTGCTGGCGGAGGGCGGCGGATCGGTGGCGCTGCGTTTGGAGCGAGCCCCGCTGGCGCCGCTGGTGCGCTGGGTGCGGGTGCCGTGGCGCCGGCTGCTGCTGCTGGTCGACCCCCCGCTCGCGATGACGCTGCCGCCAACGCCGTCGCAGCGGGGGAGCGACGGGGCCGCGACCTGCGACCCCGCGACCTGCGACCCCGCGACCTGCGACCCCGCGACCCTGCAGCAGCCGGCGCCGGTCGTCCTCTCGTGGCCCCCGACCCCTCCGCCCGACGGCACCGTGCCGGCCCCCAACGACGACGAGGGGCCGCGTGGCGGCGGGGGCCTCTACGACGAGGTGCAGCCGCTGGCGCAGGTGAGGGCGACGACGGTGATGACGGTGACGGTGGCGGTGGTGGTGGTGGTGGTGGTGACGACGATGACGGTGGCAGTGGCAGTGGCGGTGATGGTGGTGGTGACGACGATGACGGTGGCAGTGGTGGTGATGGTGGTGGTGACGACAATGACGATGGCAGTGGCGGTGATGGTGGTGGTGGTGGTGGTGACGACGATGACGGTGGCAGTGGCAGTGGCGGTGGTGGTGGTGGTGACGATGGTGACGGTGGCGGTGGTGGTGGTGGTGACGACGATGACGGTGGCAGTGGCAGTGGCGGTGGTGGTGGTGGTGGTGGTGACGATGGTGACGGTGGCGGTGGCAGTGGCGGTGATGGTGGTGGTGACGACGACGACGATGACGGTGGCAGTGGCGGTGATGGTGGTGGTGACGACGATGACGGTGGCAGTGGCGGTGATGGTGGTGGTGACGACGGTGACGGTGGCAGTGGCGGTGATGGTGGTGGTGACGAACGGCGGTGGTGGCGGTGGTGACGGTGGTGATGACGATGGTGATCGTGATGGGATAATGATGACGGTTGTGGTGGTGATGGTGGCGGTGGTGAGTAATGATGGGTTCATGGGGGAGTGCGTTAACCGCTACACTACACACTCACACACTCATACTTACACACTCACACACTTACACACTTACACACTCACTCACACACACACACTTACATACACTCACACTTACACACTCACATACACTCACACTTATATACTTGCATACACTTACACACTTACAGGCTTACACACTTACACTCACTCACACTTACACACTCACTCACACTTACACACACTCACACTTACACACTCACTCACACACACTTACATACACTCACACTTGCACACTTACACACTCACTCACACTTACACAATCACTCACACACACACACTCACACACACCTACACACACTCACACTTACACACTCACTCACGCCCCGGCTGCCCCCCCCCCGCCCCCCACAGACGCTGCGTGTGCGGCTGCCGGTGCCGGGCTCGTCGCTGCGCCTCTCCTACCGCAGCGACGGCGCTCCGGCGCGCCGCTCGCTGCTGCGGCTGCTGCTGACGCCGGCGGCGCCCCCGGTGCGCCTCGCCGCCGTGCGGCTCCTCCTGGCGGTGGAGGGGCGGCTGCTGGAGCGGCGCTTCCCGCCGGCGCCTCGCCTCGCACACACCCTGGCCTGGGACCGCACCGACGCCTACGGCTCGCGGGTCTACGGCACCGCACACGCCGTCGGTACGGCGCGCGGGAGCGTGGGGGGTCAGCTGTGAGTGGAGGTTGTCTCTACCTGGCGGTGTGGGTGGACTGTGATTGGACACTGTCTCTGACTGGCGATGTGGGTGGGCTGTGAGTGGGTGGGCTGTGATTGGTCGCTGTCTCTACCTGGCAGTGTGGGTGGGCTGTGATTGGACGCTGTCTCTGACTGGCGATGTGGGTGGGCTGTGAGTGGGTGGGCTGTGATTGGTCGCTGTCTCTACCTGGTGGTGTGGGTGGGCTGTGATTGGTCGCTGTCTCTACCTGGTGGTGTGGGTGGGCTGTGATTGGTCACTGTCTCTACCTGGTGGTGTGGGTGGGCTGTGATTGGTCACTGTCTCTACCTGGCGGTGTGGGTGGGCTGTGATTGGGTGGGCTGTGATTGGCCGCTGTCTCTACCTGGCGGTGTGGGTGGGCTGTGATTGGTCGCTGTCTCTACCTGGTGGTGTGGGTGGGCTGTGATTGGCCGCTGTCTCTGCCTGGCGGTGTGGGTGGGCTGTGATTGGCCGCTGTCTCTACCTGGCAGTGTGGGTGGGCTGTGATTGGTCGCTGTCTCTACCTGGCGGTGTGGGTGGGCTGTGATTGGTCGCTGTCTCTACCTGGCGGTGTGGGTGGGCTGTGATTGGTCGCTGTCTCTACCTGGCAGTGTGGGTGGGCTGTGATTGGCCGCTGTCTCTGCCTGGCGGTGTGGGTGGGCTATGAGTGGGTGGGCTATGAGTCGACACTGTCTCTGCCCCGCAGTGTGGGTGGGCTATGAGTGGGTGGGCTATGAGTGGGCGCTGTTTCTGCCTGGCAGTGTGGGTGGGCTATGAGTGGGTGGGCTATGAGTGGGCGCTATCTCTGCCCCGCAGTGTGGGTGGGCTATGAGTGGGTGGGCTATGAGTGGGCGCTGTCTCTGCCCCGCAGTGTGGGTGGGCTATGAGTACACGGGCTATGAGTGGACGCTGTCTCTGCCCCGCAGTGTGGGTGGGCTATGAGTGGGTGGGCTATGAGTCACCACTGTCTCTGCCCCGCAGTGTGGGTGGGCTATGAGTGGGTGGGCTATGAGTGGGCGCTGTCTCTGCCCCGCAGTGTGGGTGGGCTATGAGTGGGTGGGCTATGAGTGGGCGCTGTCTCTGCCCCGCAGTGTGGGTGGGCTATGAGTACACGGGCTGTGCCGAGCTGGTGCTGTGGGAGCGCCGTGCGGTGGAGCTGCCGGCGTTCCCCCTGGAGCCGTCGGGGATCGCCGGGTGGAGCCTGGAGCCGCACCACGCCCTGGACGTGCCCAGCGGTGCGCCCACACACCACGTGACCCCCCCCCCCCACACCCCACGTGACCCCCCCCACACCCCACGTGTCCCCCCCCCCCACACCCCACGTGACCCCCCCCCACACCCCACGTGACCCCCCCACACCCCACGTGACCCCCCCCCCACACCCCACGTGACCCCCCCCACACCCATGTCTCCCCCTGTGTCTTCCACCATGTTTCCCACCATGTCACCCCATGTCTCCTATCTCTCTCCCCACGTCTTTCCTCGTGTCTCCCCGTGTCTCTCCCAATGTCTCCCATGTCTCTCCCCGTGTCTCCCATGTCTCTCCTCGTGTCTCCCATATCTCTCACCGTGTCTCCCACGTGTCTCCCCGTGTCTCCTATCTCTCTCCCCACATTTCTCCCCGTGTCTCCCCGTGTCTCCTATCTCTCTCCCCACGTCTCTCCCCGTGTCTCCCACGTCTCCCCCACGTCTCCCCCCGTGTCTCCTATCTCTCTCCCCACGTGTCTCCCCGTGTCTCCCATATCTCTCACCGTGTCTCTCCCACGTGTCTCCCCGTGTCTCCTATCTCTCTCACCGTGTCTCTCCCCGTGTCTCTCCGTGTCTCCTATCTTTCTCCCCACGTCTCTCCCCGTGTCTCCTCCGTGCCTCTCCCCACATCTCTCTCCCCACGTCTCTCCCCGTGTCTCCCCGTGTCTCCCCGTGTCTCCCCGTGTCTCCTATCTCTCTCCCCACGTCTCTCCCCGTGTCTCCTCCGTGCCTCTCTCCCCACATCTCTCTCCCCACGTCTCTCCCCGTGTCTCCTCCGTGCCTCTCCCCACATCTCTCTCCCCACGTCTCTCCCCGTGTCTCCTCCGTGCCTCTCCCCACATCTCTCTCCCCACGTCTCTCCCCGTGTCTCCTCCGTGCCTCTCTCCCCACATCTCTCTCCCCACGTCTCTCCCCGTGTCTCCCAGTGTCTCCTATCTCTCTCCCCACGTCTCTCCCCGTGTCTCCTCCGTGCCTCTCTCCCCACATCTCTCTCCCCACGTCTCTCCCCGTGTCTCCTCCGTGCCTCTCTCCCCACATCTCTCTCCCCACGTCTCTCCCCGTGTCTCCTCCGTGCCTCTCTCCCCACATCTCTCTCCCCACGTCTCTCCCCGTGTCTCCCAGTGTCTCCTATCTCTCTCCCCACGTCTCTCCCCGTGTCTCCTCCGTGCCTCTCTCCCCACATCTCTCTCCCCACGTCTCTCCCCGTGTCTCCTCCGTGCCTCTCCCCACATCTCTCTCCCCACGTCTCTCCCCGTGTCTCCTCCGTGCCTCTCCCCACATCTCTCTCCCCACGTCTCTCCCCGTGTCTCCTCCGTGCCTCTCTCCCCACATCTCTCTCCCCACGTCTCTCCCCGTGTCTCCCAGTGTCTCCTATCTCTCTCCCCACGTCTCTCCCCGTGTCTCCTCCGTGCCTCTCTCCCCACATCTCTCTCCCCACGTCTCTCCCCGTGTCTCCTCCGTGCCTCTCTCCCCACATCTCTCTCCCCACGTCTCTCCCCGTGTCTCCTCCGTGCCTCTCTCCCCACATCTCTCTCCCCACGTCTCTCCCCGTGTCTCCCAGTGTCTCCTATCTCTCTCCCCACGTCTCTCCCCGTGTCTCCTCCGTGCCTCTCTCCCCACATCTCTCTCCCCACGTCTCTCCCCGTGTCTCCTCCGTGCCTCTCTCCCCACATCTCTCTCCCCACGTCTCTCCCCGTGTCTCCTCCGTGCCTCTCTCCCCACATCTCTCTCCCCACGTCTCTCCCCGTGTCTCCCAGTGTCTCCTATCTCTCTCCCCACGTCTCTCCCCGTGTCTCCTCCGTGCCTCTCTCCCCACATCTCTCTCCCCACGTCTCTCCCCGTGTCTCCTCCGTGCCTCTCTCCCCACATCTCTCTCCCCACGTCTCTCCCCGTGTCTCCTCCGTGCCTCTCTCCCCACATCTCTCTCCCCACGTCTCTCCCCGTGTCTCCCAGTGTCTCCTATCTCTCTCCCCACGTCTCTCCCCGTGTCTCCTCCGTGCCTCTCTCCCCACATCTCTCTCCCCACGTCTCTCCCCGTGTCTCCTCCGTGCCTCTCTCCCCACATCTCTCTCCCCACGTCTCTCCCCGTGTCTCCTCCGTGCCTCTCTCCCCACATCTCTCTCCCCACGTCTCTCCCCGTGTCTCCCAGTGTCTCCTATCTCTCTCCCCACGTCTCTCCCCGTGTCTCCTCCGTGCCTCTCTCCCCACATCTCTCTCCCCACGTCTCTCCCCGTGTCTCCTCCGTGCCTCTCTCCCCACATCTCTCTCCCCACGTCTCTCCCCGTGTCTCCTCCGTGCCTCTCCCCACATCTCTCTCCCCACGTCTCTCCCCGTGTCTCCTCCGTGCCTCTCCCCACATCTCTCTCCCCACGTCTCTCCCCGTGTCTCCTCCGTGCCTCTCTCCCCACATCTCTCTCCCCACGTCTCTCCCCGTGTCTCCCAGTGTCTCCTATCTCTCTCCCCACGTCTCTCCCCGTGTCTCCTCCGTGCCTCTCTCCCCACATCTCTCTCCCCACGTCTCTCCCCGTGTCTCCTCCGTGCCTCTCTCCCCACATCTCTCTCCCCACGTCTCTCCCCGTGTCTCCTCCGTGCCTCTCTCCCCACATCTCTCTCCCCACGTCTCTCCCCGTGTCTCCCAGTGTCTCCTATCTCTCTCCCCACGTCTCTCCCCGTGTCTCCTCCGTGCCTCTCTCCCCACATCTCTCTCCCCACGTCTCTCCCCGTGTCTCCTCCGTGCCTCTCTCCCCACATCTCTCTCCCCACGTCTCTCCCCGTGTCTCCTCCGTGCCTCTCTCCCCACATCTCTCTCCCCACGTCTCTCCCCGTGTCTCCCAGTGTCTCCTATCTCTCTCCCCACGTCTCTCCCCGTGTCTCCTCCGTGCCTCTCTCCCCACATCTCTCTCCCCACGTCTCTCCCCGTGTCTCCTCCGTGCCTCTCTCCCCACATCTCTCTCCCCACGTCTCTCCCCGTGTCTCCTCCGTGCCTCTCTCCCCACATCTCTCTCCCCACGTCTCTCCCCGTGTCTCCCAGTGTCTCCTATCTCTCTCCCCACGTCTCTCCCCGTGTCTCCTCCGTGCCTCTCTCCCCACATCTCTCTCCCCACGTCTCTCCCCGTGTCTCCTCCGTGCCTCTCTCCCCACATCTCTCTCCCCACGTCTCTCCCCGTGTCTCCTCCGTGCCTCTCTCCCCACATCTCTCTCCCCACGTCTCTCCCCGTGTCTCCCAGTGTCTCCTATCTCTCTCCCCACGTCTCTCCCCGTGTCTCCTCCGTGCCTCTCTCCCCACATCTCTCTCCCCACGTCTCTCCCCGTGTCTCCTCCGTGCCTCTCTCCCCACATCTCTCTCCCCACGTCTCTCCCCGTGTCTCCTCCGTGCCTCTCTCCCCACATCTCTCTCCCCGTAACTCTCTCCTCTCCCCCCCCAGGCATCCTCCACCGTGGCGACGGCTCCTCGCTCTCTCTGCGCTCGCGCCCGCCGCTCATCTCCACGCTCATCGGCTCCGGCCGCCGCCGGCCCCTCTCGTGCCCCCCCCCCGCCGGCGGCGGCGGCGGCCGGGGGGGCCGCCCTCGTCGGCCGGGGCGGGGGGGGCCACCCCCCCCCCGCCGGGGGGCTGCCGGGGCCCCGCCGAGTCGGCGCGGCTGCTGGCGCCGGTGGCGCTGGCGTGCGGCGCGGACGGCGCCGTCTACGTGGGGGACTACAACCTGGTGCGGCGCGTGGAGCCCGCCGGGAACGTGAGCACCGTCATGGAGCTCAGGTGAGCGGGGGGGGGTGGGGGGGGGGGTGAGGGGGGGCGGGGGGGGGGTGGAGGCGCTGGAGGTGGGGGGGGGCGCAGGGGTACACGGGGAGATACGTGGAGACGTGGGATGACGCGGGGAGACACACGGGGAGACGGGAGACACGGGGAGACACACGGGGAGACGTGGGGAAACACGGGGGGACACACTGGGAGACGTGGGGAAACACGGGGGGACACACTGGGAGACAGGGAAGCACAAGGGGAGACACAGGACGTGTGGTGGAGACACAGGGAGACACGGGGACTCATGCGGAGACACGGGGAGATACATGGTGAGATACGCGGGGAGACACACGGGGAGACGTGAGACACGGGGAGACACACGGGGAGACACATGGGGAGAAACACGGGGAGACACACGGAGAGACAAGGGGGTACGGGGTGAGACACACGGGGAGACACACGGGGAGACACACAAGGAGATACACGGGGAGACAGGGGGGTATGGGGAGAGACACAAGGGGAGACACACGGGGAGACACACGGGGAGACAGGGGGGAGGGGGACACGGGAGAGGGACTCTGACCACGTGACGCTCACCCACTTTGTGTCTCCTCCTTCCCGCGACGCGCTCAGAAGCCGGGAAGTGAGACACAGGTAGGCCCGGTGACACGCGTGTGTGTACACGTGTGTGTGTGTACACGTGTGTGTGTGTGTGTACACGTGTGTGTGTGTACACGCACACGTGTGTGTGTACACGTGTGCGTGTACACGTGTGTGTGTGCTCGTGTGTGTGTGTACACGTGTGTGTGTGTACGCGTGTGTGTGTACATGTGTGTGTGTGTGTGCACGTGTGTGTGTGCGTGTACACGTGTGTGTGTACGCGTGTGTGTGTACACGTGTGTGTGTGTGTGTACACGCACGTGTGTGTACACGTGTGTGTGTACACGTGTGTGTGTGTGTGTACACGCACGTGTGTGTACACGCACGTGTGTGTACACGTGTGTGTGTACACGTGTGTGTGTACACGTGTGTGTGTACACGTGTGTGTGTGTGTACACGTGTGTGTGTACACGTGTGTGTGTGTACACGTGTGTGTGTGTACACGTGTGTGTGTACACGTATGTGTGTGTACAAGTGTGTGTGTGTACAAGTGTGTGTGTGTGTACACGTGTGTGTGTGTACACACGTGTGTGTGTGTACACGTGTGTGTGTGTACACGTGTGTGTGTGTACACGTGTGTGTGTGTACACGTGTGTGTGTGTACACGTGTGTGTGTGTGTACAAGTGTGTGTGTGTGTACACGTGTGTGTGTGTACACGTGTGTGTGTGTACACGTGTGTGTGTGTACACGTGTGTGGGTACACGTGTGTGTGTGTGTACACGTGTGTCTGTGTGTACAAACGTGTGTGTGTGTACACACACACGTGTGTACACACACACACGTGTGTGTACACACGTGTGTGTGTGTACACACACACACGTGTGTGTACACACACACACACGTGTGTGGACACGTGTGTGTGTGTGTACACGTGTGTGTGTGTGTACAAGTGTGTGTGTGTACACACGCGTGTGTGTGTACACACACACACGCGTGTGTGTACACACACGTGTGTGAACCTGGCGACCCGAGTTCGATTCCCGCTCACGGCCAACACCAACAGTGGCAATTATCTGAACCGGTCCTGGGCCTCCCCTAGGTCGACTCAGCCTCAAATGAGTACCTGGTGCGGTGTGTAGTAAACATCGCCACTGGGGGAGAGACAAAGGCGGCCGGGCGTGGTGCTGGCCACCCACCCCCCTGTGTGCCGTGCCGGCCTTCATAGGCGCTGCTCCGCCAGCAGCAGCAGCACTTGCCCCTACGTCCCAGTGAAAGGCTACCTGGGCGGGTGGGGACCCCCTTTGCCTCTGTGCCCCCCGCAGCGCGTCGCCGGCTCACAAGTACCACGTGGCCGTGTGCCCCGTGACGGGCGCCGTCATCGTGTCGGACGACTCGGCGCGACGCGTCTACCGCGTGCGCCCGATGCCGGCAGGCGGTGGCGGTGGTGGTGGCGGTGGCGGTGGTGGTGGTGGTGGCGGTGGTGGTGGCGGTGGTGGTGGTGGTGGTGGTGGCGGTGGTGGTGGTGGTGGTGGTGGCGGTGGTGGTGGCGGTGGCGGTGGTGGTGGTGGTGGTGGTGGCGGGGGGTGGGGGCCGCCGGAGGTGCTGGCCGGCACCGGGGAGCAGTGCTTGCCCACGGACCCCGGCAGGTGCGGCGACGGTGGGGCGGCAATCGCCGCCAGCCTCACCCAGCCCCGCGGTGAGAGAACGCGCTCGCTCGCTTACTCGCTTGCACATTCGCTCACTCACTCACTCGCTCGCTCACTCACTCGCTCGCTCACTCACACACTCACTGACTCACTCACACACTCGCTCACTCGCTCGCCCACACACTCGCTCGCCCACACATTCACTCACTCGCTCACTCGCTCGCTCACACTCGCTCACACACTCGCTCGCCCACACATTCACTCACTCGCTCGCTCACTCGCTCGCTCGCCTCGCTCACTCACTCACTCACTCACACACTCGCTCACTCGCTCGCCCACACACTCGCTCGCCCACACATTCACTCACTCGCTCGCTTACTCGCTCGCTCGCTCACACTCGCTCACACACTCGCTCGCCCACACATTCACTCACTCGCTCGCTCACTCGCTCGCTCCTCACTCGCTCGCTCGCTCGCTCGCTCACTCACTCACTCACACACTCGCTCACTCGCTCGCCCACACACTCGCTCGCCCACACATTCACTCACTCGCTCGCTTACTCGCTCGCTCGCTCACACTCGCTCACACACTCGCTCGCCCACACATTCACTCACTCGCTCGCTCACTCACTCGCTCACTCACGCACTCACTCACTCACTCGCTCACTCACTCACTCACTCACTCGCCCACACATTCACTCACTCACTCACTCGCTCACACGCTCTCTCACTCACTTACTCACTCGCTCGCTCACTCACTCGCTCACTCACTCACTCACACTCGCTCACTCACTCACACACTCACTCACTCGCTCATTCACTCACTCACACACTTGCTCACTCACTCACTCACAGGCTCAGTCGATCACACGTTAGCACCTATGAAGGCTGGCACGGCCATGTGGCCCCCTTCCCCCCACCGTGCCCCCCCGTGCCCCCCCGTGCCCCCCCCTTGAACTCACATGTCCCTCCCATGCCCCCCCGTGCCCCCCCCCACTTCAACCCCAATGTCCCCTGTCCCCTACCATGCCCCTCCCATCATTCCCCCCACCCCCTCCTATGCCCCCCCGTGCCCCACCTTGAACTCCCATGCCCCTCCCCCCCGTGCCCCCCCCCGTGCCCCCCCCCCCCCCAGGCGTGGCGGTGGACGAGCGGGGCCTCGTCTACTTTGTGGACGGCAGCTCGGTGCGCCGCGTGGACCAGAACGGCGCCATCTCCACCGTGCTCGGCTCCACGGGACTCGCCGCCGCCTCCGCCCGCCCGCTCAGCTGCGGGGACTCCATGGACGCCGCGCAGGTCGGAGCCACGGGGGTCGCGCGCTCCTCGAGTCGCCGGGGGCGACGGGGTCGCCAGGGAAACGGGTCGCCGGGTTCCACGGTTGTCGGGTCAACATGGGCTAGGGGTAACCAGGGAAATGGGTTACCGGGTTGCATGGTTGTCAGGTCAACGGGTCACGGGGGCGACAGGTCACCGGGGAAACGGGTCATCTGGTTGTTGGGTCAACGGGGCCATGGGTCACCAGGTCACCCAATCACCGGGTCACCAGGGTGCTGGGTTTCAGGGTAGCACTGGGTCATAGAGGCACTGGGTTGCTGGATCACTGGTGTCACCGTGGCCAGGTCACCGTGGCCAGGTCACCGGGCGGCCGGGTCACAGGTCGCCGGCTCACCGGGCCCACCGAGCGACCGCGCGTCGAGTCTCCGCGCCACCGACCCCCGCCGCCGCCTCTCCGTGACCCCTCCCCCCCCCTCCCCCCCCCCCCCAGGTGCGTCTGGAGTGGCCCACGGACCTGGCCGTGAGCCCGCTGGACAACTCGCTGCTGGTGCTGGACAACGGCGTCGTGCTGCAGCTGTGGGACGGGCGCCGCGCCCGCGTCGTGGCCGGGCGCCCCCCGCACTGCACGGCGCCCGGCGGCCCCGGGGCGGCGGCGCCTCTGGAGTCGCCGGTGGCGCTGGCCGTGTCGCCGGACGGCGCGCTGCACGTGGCCGAGACGGACGGGCGCCGGCTGCACCGCGTGCGGCGCGTGGCGCCCGAGGGCGGCGCCGTCACCGTGGCGGGAGGCGTCTCGCCCTGCGACTGCGGGGCCGAGTCCGGCGCCGGTGGCGGCGGTGGCGGAAGTGCCGGTTCACCTGCAGCATCGTCGGCATCGTCGTGTGCGTCTTTGCTATCCGTAGACTCGCACAGAGACCCATAGACTCACACAGAGACCCATAGACTCACACAGAGACCCATAGACTCGCACAGAGACCCATAGACTCGCACAGAGACCCATAGACTCAGACCCATAGACTCACACAGAGACCCATAGACTCACACAGAG
>NC_136334.1:7293221-7295721 GCF_964198595.1 Lampetra fluviatilis | reverse complement strand
ACACACACAGCACAGGAGGTGTCTATGACGAGGTGTTCGTGACGAGGAGTCTAGAACCGAGAGGTCCGTCCGTGCCGCCCGCTGTGCAGGTGCGTGCGGTGCGCGAGCCGGGCCCCATACGGGACTCCACCTCCACCTCCTCCTCCACTTCCTCCACCTCCTCCACCTCCTCCACTTCCTCCTCTACCTCCTCCTCCACCTCCACCTCCACCTCGTCGTCGTCCACCTCGCCGGCGAGGCTGCTGGTGCCGCTGCCGGCGGAGCAGGAGCTGCTGGTGTTCAGCGGCGCGGGGCGCCACCTGAGCACGCGGAGCCTCGTCACGGGAGCCACCCTGCTCAGCTTCAGCTACGGGGGGGAGGGGGAGGGGGGCGGGGAGGGGGAGGGGGCCGGGCCGCTGTCATCCGTCACGTGAGAGCGACGCGCACGCGTGTACACACACACACGCGTGTACACACACACACGCGTGTACACACACACACACGTGTACACACACACACGTGTACACACACACGCGTGTACACACGCACACGTATACACACATACACGTGTACACACACACACACTACCACCACGCCACCACCACCACACTACCACTATCTCCCTGCTTGTCCCCCGTTTACCCCCCCCCATGTCTCCCCTTACCCCCATAACCCCCCACTGCCCCCCCCCCCCCGCGTGTCCCCACACGTCCCTCCGCGTCATCGTTGCGCCTCTCCGCCTACAACACGCCCCCCCCGCCCCCTTCCAAACCAAACGCACGACTCAGTCGGAGCCCAGGGGACCTCCCCGCGGCAGCCGTCCCAATCATCTCCCCCCGTCCGTCTGTCTCCCCCCACCCCGCCCCGCTCCCCCGCCCCCCCGACAGCGACGCCGACGGCAACGTGCTGCGCGTGGAGCGGGGGGGGGGCTCCGCACCGCCTCGCCGCCCCCCCCCGGGCGGCGAGGCGGTGCGGCTGGTGGCGCCGGGGGGGCTGGTGACAGAGCTGGCGGTGGCGCCGGGAGACGGGGCGCTGCTGGGACTCGTCAGCCAGGGACGGTGGCTGGCGCGGCTCGCGTACCACCCGGCCAGCGGCACGGGTGGCGGCGGTGGTGGCGGTGGTGGTGGTGGTGGTGGTGGTGGCGGTGGGCTGCTGGCGTCACGCACCGACCACAACGGATGGAGCACGTTCTACGAGTGAGCGCCCGGGGTTGGCGGATCGCGCTCGGATCTTGACGAGAAACTCCGCCCCCCACCCCCCTTTTCAGTGGGCGGGAGGAGAAGGGAGAGGAGGAGGGGGGAGGGAGGGAGGAGGAGGAGGAGGGGGCGGAGGAGGGGTGAATAGGAGGAGGGGGGGGAGGAGGAGGAGGAGGGGGGGGAGGAGGAGGAGGAGAGGGGGAGGAGGGTGAATAGGAGGAGGGGGGGGAGGAGGAGGAGGAGGAGGGGTGAATAGGAGGAGGAGGAGAGGGGGGGGAGGAGGGGTGAATAGGAGGAGGAGGGGGGGGGAGGAGGAGGAGGGGGGGAGGAGGAGGAGGGGGGGAGGAGGAGGGGGGGGGGGGGGGGAGGAGGGGGAGGAGGAGGGAGTGGAGGAGCCGCTACAGCAAAGTGTGGAGACTAAGCTCCATCTGTTACATCTTTACAGGATAGCGCGTTGCCGCCGCATGCGTCGGTCTTCTCCGGCTTTTCTGATTACCTCCCATGCTGTAGAATATCATCATCATCGCCATCATCATCGTCGTCGTTGTTGTTGATACACTACTTGTTCTCTTACAAACCTCCACTTTGCTTAACCCTCAACCTGCCCCCCCTGCCACACCCCGCCTCCTCCCTCTCACCCCCACCCCGCCCCACCCCCTCCCCTGTCCCCTCTCCCCCACCCCCACCCCCTCCCCCTCCACCACCCCCTCACACCTACCCCACGCCCCACATCCCCACCCGCCTCCCCCCAACCCCCTCTCCCACCCTCTTCGCCCTCCCCACCCTCTTCCCCCCCTCTCCTCCTCTCCCCCACCCCCTTCCCATCTCCCCCCACCCCCTCTCCCACCCCCCCCACCCTCCCACCCTCCCCCCCCCATCCTCCCACCCTCCCCCCCACCCTCCCTCCCCACCCTCCCACCCACCCTCCCACCCTCCCTCCCCACCCTCCCACCCACCCATCCACCCTCCCCACCCTCCCCCCCACCCTCCCACCCACCCCCCACCCTCTCCCCCTCCCCCACCCCCCATCCCCCTCCCACCCTCCCACCCACCCTCTCACCGTCCCCACCCCCTCCCCCGCCCCCCACCCCCTCCCCTTCTCCCTCACCCCCTCTCCCCACCCCCTCCCCCACCCTCCCCACCCTCCCCACCCCCCACCTCCTCCCCCGCCCCCTCTCCAGCTACGACGAGCACGGCGTGGTGAGGACGGTCACGTACCCCAGCGGGGTGAGCGTGCACCTGAGGGTGGCCGCGGGGGGGCGGGGCCCCCCCTGGGGGGGGCTCGTCGAGGTGACGTCATCGGGGCCGCCCGGCATGGAGCTGCC